>NW_027472491.1:0-24000 GCF_965638725.1 Aptenodytes patagonicus | reverse complement strand
GGGCTGTGGAAGGGCTGCCAAGGGAAGGTGAGGGCCAGCAACAGCTTGCAGTCCTGGCCCCTTTGGTGTGGGAGCAGGCGCTGGACGTTTTCCATTTGGGAGCTGGGCTTTCGGAGGACTGAGGGCGAGCAAGGGAAAGACGTCGGCACCCTGAGGTGGCTGGCAAGCTCAGAGCGGCAGTGTCTGTGGGGCTGTGGAAGGGCTGCCAAGGGAAGGTGAGGGCCAGCAACAGCTTGCAGTCCTGGCCCCTTTGGTGTGGGAGCAGGCGCTGGACGTTTTCCCTTTGGGAGCTGGGCTTTCGGAGGACTGAGAGCGAGCAAGGGAAAGACGTCGGCACCCTGAGGTGGCTGGCAAGCTCAGAGCGGCAGTGTCTGTGGGGCTGTGGAAGGGCTGCCAAGGGAAGGTGAGGGCCAGCAACAGCTTGCAGTCCTGGCCCCTTTGGTGTGGGAGCAGGCGCTGGACGTTTTCCATTTGGGAGCTGGGCTCTGGCGGTGCAGAGAGCGAGCAAGGGCAAGACGTCGGCACCCTGAGGTGGCTGGCAAGCTCAGAGCGGCAGTGTCTGTGGGGCTGTGGAAGGGCTGCCAAGGGAAGGTGAGGGCCAGCAACAGCTTGCAGTCCTGGCCCCTTTGGTGTGGGAGCAGGCGCTGGACGTTTTCCATCTGGGAGCTGGGCTTTCGCAGGACTGAGAGCGAGCAAGGGAAAGACGTCGGCACCCTGAGGTGGCTGGCAAGCTCAGAGCGGCAGTGTCTGTGGGGCTGTGGAAGGGCTGCCAAGGGAAGGTGAGGGCCAGCAACAGCTTGCAGTCCTGGCCCCTTTGGTGTGGGAGCAAGCGCTGGACGTTTTCCATTTGGGAGCTGGGCTTTCGGAGGACTGAGGGCGAGCAAGGGCAAGACGTCGGCACCCTGAGGTGGCTGGCAAGCTCAGAGCGGCAGTGTCTGTGGGGCTGTGGAAGGGCTGCCAAGGGAAGGTGAGGGCCAGCAACAGCTTGCAGTCCTGGCCCCTTTGGTGTGGGAGCAGGCGCTGGACGTTTTCCCTTTGGGAGCTGGGCTTTCGGAGGACTGAGTGCGAGCAAGGGAAAGATGTTGGCCCCGTGAGTTCGCTGTCAAGCCCATAGCGGCAGTGTCTGTGGGGCTGTGGAAGGGCTGCCAAGGGAAGGTGAGGGCCAGCAACAGCTTGCAGTCCTGGCCCCTTTGGTGTGGGAGCAGGCGCTGGACGTTTTCCATTTGGGACCTGGGGTTCCTCAGGACTGAGAGCGAGCAAGGGAAAGACGTCGGCACCCTGAGGTGGCTGGCAAGCTCAGAGCGGCAGTGTCTGTGGGGCTGTGGAAGGGCTGCCAAGGGAAGGTGAGGGCCAGCAACAGCTTGCAGTCCTGGCCCCTTTGGTGTGGGAGCAGGCGCTGGACGTTTTCCATTTGGGAGCTGGGCTCTGGCGGTGCAGAGAGCGAGCAAGGGCAAGACGTCGGCACCCTGAGGTGGCTGGCAAGCTCAGAGCGGCAGTGTCTGTGGGGCTGTGGAAGGGCTGCCAAGGGAAGGTGAGGGCCAGCAACAGCTTGCAGTCCTGGCCCCTTTGGTGTGGGAGCAGGCGCTGGACGTTTTCCATTTGGGAGCTGGGCTTTCGGAGGACTGGGAGCGAGCAAGGGAAAGACGTCGGCACCCTGAGGTGGCTGGCAAGCTCAGAGCGGCAGTGTCTGTGGGGCTGTGGAAGGGCTGCCAAGGGAAGGTGAGGGCCAGCAACAGCTTGCAGTCCTGGCCCCTTTGGTGTGGGAGCAGGCGCTGGACGTTTTCCATTTGGGACCTGGGCTCTGGCGGTGCTGAGAGCGAGCAAGGGAAAGACGTCGGCACCCTGAGGTGGCTGGCAAGCTCAGAGCGGCAGTGTCTGTGGGGCTGTGGAAGGGCTGCCAAGGGAAGGTGAGGGCCAGCAACAGCTTGCAGTCCTGGCCCCTTTGGTGTGGGAGCAGGCGCTGGACGTTTTCCATTTGGGAGCTGGGCTCTGGCAGTGCTGAGAGCGAGCAAGGGAAAGACGTTGGCCCCCTGAGGTGGCTGGCAAGCTCAGAGCGACAGTGTCTGTGGGGCTGTGGAAGGGCTGCCAAGGGAAGGTGAGGGCCAGCAACAGCTTGCAGTCCTGGCCCCTTTGGTGTGGGAGCAGGCGCTGGACGTTTTCCATTTGGGAGCTGGGCTCTGGCGGTGCAGAGAGCGAGCAAGGGAAAGACGTCGGCACCCTGAGGTGGCTGGCAAGCTCAGAGCGGCAGTGTCTGTGGGGCTGTGGAAGGGCTGCCAAGGGAAGGTGAGGGCCAGCAACAGCTTGCAGTCCTGGCCCCTTTGGTGTGGGAGCAGGCGCTGGACGTTTTCCCTTTGGGAGCTGGGCTTTCGGAGGACTGAGAGCGAGCAAGGGAAAGACGTCGGCCCCCTGAGGTGGCTGGCAAGCTCAGAGCGGCAGTGTCTGTGGGGCTGTGGAAGGGCTGCCAAGGGAAGGTGAGGGCCAGCAACAGCTTGCAGTCCTGGCCCCTTTGGTGTGGGAGCAGGCGCTGGACGTTTTCCCTTTGGGAGCTGGGCTTTCGGAGGACTGAGGGCGAGCAAGGGCAAGACGTTGGCCCCGTGAGTTGGCTGGCAAGCTCAGAGCGGCAGTGTCTGTGGGGCTGTGGAAGGGCTGCCAAGGGAAGGTGAGGGCCAGCAACAGCTTGCAGTCCTGGCCCCTTTGGTGTGGGAGCAGGCGCTGGACGTTTTCCCTTTGGGAGCTGGGCTCTCGGAGGACTGAGAGCGAGCAAGGGAAAGACGTCGGCACCCTGAGGTGGCTGGCAAGCTCAGAGCGGCAGTGTCTGTGGGGCTGTGGAAGGGCTGCCAAGGGAAGGTGAGGGCCAGCAACAGCTTGCAGTCCTGGCCCCTTTGGTGTGGGAGCAGGCGCTGGACGTTTTCCATTTGGGAGCTGGGCTCTGGCAGTGCTGAGAGCGAGCAAGGGAAATACGTCGGTGTCGGAGTTTCCCAGTTTCGACGGCGGAGCGGGAGGGCGTATCCGGAGTAATGATGGATCTCAATATGAGTATGGTCATCCTCCGTTATTTACACTTATAACAAGGCTTATATAGTTATCTACTATGGACACGCGCTACCTGCAGCTTGCAGATAGGTTACAGCCCTGTGTTCACGCGCATCTATGCTCTAGCAGATTGGCCCATTCTTTCTGATCATGCGAAATGCCTTCATGGTCTTTATCTTGTTTTTCTCCTTCCAGCTGCACATTCCTTTCTGCGTTGTTTTCTCCTTAAGTGCCTTGTCATGCCAGGTGGTACAGTGTTTGCTCATTAAAATCAAACTCAGGAATGTCCGCTAGTGATATTCCCATTCCCACATCTCCCCCTTTTTGTTTTACTAGAAACACCGCTGAAACCGATCTTTCAATCATTTTTCGTATACATTGCAACAAACAGGGTACACAAACCAAAATGCATATAAATACTATTACACATATCCCTCCTAGCTTGGCTAGTCCTTTTAACCAGCCACGAGGAGGAGCTGTCTGATACCCGCAAGTCTTGAAACGCAGCAGCCAGGGGGTCTTTCTCCCCGGTCACTCCCCCATCATTCACCGGAACGGATGGGGTGGCTGGGCACGCGCTCACAACACCTTCGGACACGCGCTTCATAACAACCTATAATTGGTTAATCACAGCTGTCCACGCGTTCACAACACCCTTCTCATTGGTAGCTGCCGGCTGGTCTCGCCGATCTCTGCCTCCTCCTTATCCCGGGTGTTGTTCCGCTTTTGTTGTTCATCACGTGGCGAGGTTCCTTCTTCTGCTCAGGGAAGGATGGTCAAGGTCACCAGCCGTCTTTGTCAGCATATCCCTGCTACTGTTAAAAACATGGGTTGCTCACGGATACTAGATCGTACCCCTGCTGTACCAGCCACTCCTCCACAATTCCCCCTTCTTGTTTTTGAGCAACCCAGACTTGATTAACAACTTTCATAATTGCCTTTTTTACACAGCTAAAAATTATACAAAAGCATATACCGATTATTAATATAACAATTAAAATGCGTAAGCTTTCTTTTATTAAACTTATTATCCAAGATGGCAGTTCCCCAGATATATTCTTAAGCCAGGTACTCAATAACCCCTGATCTTGTTGAATCTTCTGGGCGTGGTCCTTTAACCATTGTAGCTGTTTGTGAATTGACTCCCCATGGTCAGACAGATTCATACAACACATCCCTTCAAAATCCTCACACCCATGTCCTTGTGCTAGTAACAGAAAGTCAATAGCAGCTCTATTCTGCAAAATCGCATGGTGCAAGCTATCCTGATCTGCAAGTAATTTTTCAATAACCTCTGTTGTCACATCAGCCTGCTTTTTAGCCCAACAAGCTAATTTCCCTACCTCATTTAGGGCTCTCCCAGCTGCAGCGCCTGGTATAAATAGTGAAAAGAAGATTTTTTCGGCTTCGCTAGGCAGAGTTACGTCATCACGACAGCCTGGGGAAAGACCCGTGGCGACTCTTTTTCGTCTTTGTTGCTGCTTTTTTCTTGTTATGGTTTTCCACCAATTTTCTCCGGGGGCCAACAAGGTCAATTTTCCTAAGTAGCATGGCCCTCCTACAGCATTTGCTGGGATACCCTGCCAGGCCCTGTCCCCGCATATTAAAAATACCTGTGGGGGCAACGCCTTTGGGGTACCATTGTTCCAGATCCCTATTCCTCCCTTTGTTTCCGCTCCAGCCGCTCCTAAACCATAGCTATTACCACTGTCGTTGGTACCACAAAAATCGCCCGCATCCTGATACTTGTAGTAAGATGCATGGGAGGTGACATTAGTCCACCCTGTCCAATTTCTTGCCTGGTAGAACTGGATACCCGTTTGCAGGGGTCCCCCAAATATAAAACATGTCTGAGTCCAATTTTTAGATGTATTTCCAACTCGCATCGACCCTAACAGTTCCAACTCCTGGGGATCCCAGGGTAGCGAGTGATTTAATCCTTCTATCAATTCAGCACTAGTTGTGAATTGCTAGTTGCAGTCACATTAGTACAGCTGCCATTACTGAACCCGGCAAAGTCACCCTCCTTATATCCAGGCATACCTAACAAACAAGTCCTAAACGGCTCAGTTGCTGAGGCGAGGGAAAGGCAAAACGCGGGCTGCCCTGTTTTATTTGCCCAGGTTACCCACATATTTTCCCTTGGGTTAATGCGATGTATAGTTGCCGACCCTGGGATTATTAAGATTAGCCCAATTACGATCACATCTGCCTGGCTCAACATTTTCTCTTCTAGGCGAATTGCCTTTTTTTTTTTTTTTTACAAACAATAATCAGTTTGGCAGTTTCATGGACTGTATTTCGTGTCCAGTGGTTATTAATATTCTATACAGCACTATTTCTTTCAGATAGCAAGTTTCACACCACCTTTGTGCGCGCATGCACCGGGCCCACCACTTCTTATCACAATGGTAACACTGACACAATACTCACGGTACACACCGTAGGCACTCTTTGGTTTTGGGTTTTTTTGTGGTTTTTTTTTTCTCCTTTTTTTTCTCTTTTTTTTCTCTTTTTTTTTCTTTTCTTTTTTTTTTCCTTTTTTTTCCTTTTTTTCTCTTTTTTCTTTTTTTTTCTTTTTTTCTTTTTTTTTCTTTTTTTTTTCTTTTTTTTTTTTTTTTTTTACCACCGCTTTTGGAAAACTCATCGCATGAGCTAAGTTCCGCGGTTACGGGTCCTCTGATTCTCTTTGTCCTGATGATAACGCAGGCTTCACAGATCTGCTGGGCACCCAGACCGGTCCATTACCTCCTTAATGGCGGTTTGTAGTGTGGCAGCCATCACTTCAGTCTGTTTCTTAATTTGAGCACGCTCTACTTGCATGAGCATGTCTTCTACCCCTGCATCTTTGGGTAGCGTGGCCAAAATGTTTTTAGTGGCATTATTGGCATTGTCAAAGGCCAAAATGTGAAACATTTGTTGTTTATTATCCTCCCCCAAATCTGGATGATCACGTATCGCCCCCCACAAGCGATCGACAAAATGACTATACACTTCAGTGGTACTTTGCTGTACAGAACTAAGGGATGGAGTGGACGAACCAGGTAAGGCTAAAAAGGCGTCTAGCGCCAGTTTGGCAGACAACTGCAACAAAGCAATAGGAAAGACCAACTGAGCATTAATATCGTTAAACCTTCCCGTCCCCGTTATCATTTCCGCGGTAATCCCATAGAGGGGATCCCTCTGCGTTTAATGCTGTGCCGCAGCACCCGCCGCCCGCCGTGACCACTCCAACCCCCACAACAAATACTGTGTAGGTGACAATAAAAGCCTCATAAGGTTTTGGCAGTCAGCAGGGCACATCAGGTAAGCCGAAAAGATCCAGATTACAATTTGACGTGAAGCTTCTGATTTTATCCCATACTGGGACACAGTGTTTTTTGCTTGCTGTAGGATTTTCCAATCATGAGGCGCCCACTTATTGCCGTTATTCTCTTGCAGCACAGGAAAAGCACTCGCCCCCAAGCTGGATGCCGCTTGCCACTGCCCGTCCAGCATAGCGTCTCTAGCCACTTCGCTCCAGCGTCTGGGCTGAACCGTCGCTGGTGGTCCAGAGAGGCAAGGGGGTAGGGATTCCCCTGATGCCCCGGACAGGTGCTCCATCCATCCCCTCTGGGCTGTAATTGTTAAGTCCTGTAACTGTTGCACCACCTTCTTCAGGAGCTCATTAGTCTCAGCCATACTCTGTTCTTTGCTGTCACCCTGTGGCGGAGTAGACGCACCTGAAGAGACTCCTAGAGGCGGGGCTGTTGGCCAGGGAGGGGTTAACGGAACCAGCCGCTCCTCCTCCCTGGGCCGTCGCTCTTCCGCGACCGCCTCAGTTGCCTGGTGAGCCTCCCCACCGGCAACTTCCGGACTCTTAGAACAATGGGTCGTAACCGGGAGACCCGGGGGACATGTTTTAGCCGGGTCGGACAAACCAGAACGACACTCAACGCTGTCCTTGAGCTCCTGTACAGTTTTAAATGGACTTCCCGACATTCCTCTTACCGCCGACAGCCAAAAAAACCGTGAGAGTCTAGACTCTGTGCTCTTTGGCTTTTCAGGCGGAGGCTGCAGGGCCAGCATCTGAGCGGCAGCACACGCCACCTCCCTCTCCGCCTTCATGGCTTTCAGAGTCTCTAAAACAGATCTCCACAGTTCTCGCACTGTTTTAATTTCTTTTTCCGTTTTTTCGTTCTCTTCGATAGTCTGTTCCCACATAGTGTTTCCTAATCTCGCCATTCGAGCACAGAAAAGATCGTATGGCTGTCCTTAAAATGTCCCCAACGTTGTCCTAATTTAATCAACGTACATAGTTGTTTTACCGTTGTCTCGATCCCTCTCTTTGAGAGGATGCTTACGAGCAACGCAGCTGCCGCCTCTATTTCCATGATAGCAGTCGCTCACTGGGAGGCAGTTGGCCAGACTGCTCCGTTATCTTATCCCCCTCTGATCATCGGGATAGTACAACTCCCAGCCACTTTTCTCCCACTCCCCTTCTCTCGCTGCTCTTACCGCAGTCTCGAAGAGGCGCGCCGAACCATCCTCTGCTACCAGATGTCGGAGTTTCCCTTTGTTTGGTGTCGACGACGGAGCGGGAGTTGCGATTCCGGAGTAATGACAGATCTCAATATGAGTATGGTCATTCTCCTTTATTTACACTTATAACAAGGCTTATATAGTTATCTACTATGGAAACGCGCTACCTGCAGCTTACAGATAGGTTACAGCCTTGTGTTCACGCGCATCTATGCTCTAGCAGATTGGCCCGTTCTTTCTGATCATGCGAAATGCCTTCACGGTCTTTATCTTGTTTTTCTCCTTCCAGCTGCACATTCCTTTCTCCGTTGTTTTCTGCTTAAGTGCCTTGTCATGCCAGGTGGCGCAGTGTTTGCTCATTAAAATCAAAATCAGGAATGTCCGTTAGTGAGACTCCCATTCCCACACCTGGGGGTGTTGGTCGACAGCCGACTGAACATGAGCCGGCAGTGTGCCCAGGTGGCCAAGAAGGCCAATGGCATCCTGGCCTGTATCAGAAATAGTGTGGCCAGCAGGAGTAGGGAAGTGATCGTGCCCTTGTACTCGGCCCTGGTGAGGCCGCACCTCGAATACTGTGTTCAGTTTTGGGCCCCTCACTACAAGAAGGACGTTGAGGTGCTGGAGCGTGTCCAGAGAAGGGCAACGAGGCTGGTGAGGGGCCTGGAGAAGAAGTCTTCTGAGGAGCGGCTGAGGGAACTGGGGTTGTTTAGTCTGGAGAAGAGGAGGCTGAGGGGAGACCTCATCGCTCTCTACAACCACCTGACAGGAGGTTGTAGCGAGGTGGGTGTCGGTCTCTTCTCCCAAGCAAGAAGCGATAGGACGAGAGGAAATGGCCTCAAGTTGTGCCAGGGGAGGTTTAGATTGGACGTGAGGAAAAATTTCTTTACTGAAAGAGTGGTGAAACATTGGAATAGGCTGCCCAGGGAAGTGGTGGAGTCCCCATCCCTGGAGGTATTTAAAAGACGAGTAGATGCAGCGCTTAGGGACATGGTTTAGTGGGCATGGTGGTGTTGGGTTGACGGTTGGACTCGATGATCTTAGAGGTCTTTTCCAACCTCAATGATTCTATGATTCGATGCTCAGTACATAAACTGGGGAAAGCTGGCCGGGGGGGCTGCTGCTCGGGGACTGGCTGGGCAGTGGTCGGCGGGTGGTGAGTAATTGCACTGTGCATCAGTTGCTTTGTGTATTATTATTATTATTATTACATTATTATTATTATTATTATTGTTGTTGTTGTTATTATTTTATTGAAATTATTAAACTGTATTTATCTCAACCCACAAGTTTTTCTCACTCCTACTCTTCCAATTCTCTCCCCCATCCCACCAGGGGCGGGGGGAATGAGTGAGCGGCTGTGTGGTGCTCAGTTGCTGACTGAGGTTAAACCACGACAGGCTGCTAACAGCTCCAGATCATTTCTAAGGCATTTCCGAGGAGACTTTCAAGGATGACATCAAAGCTGCATTTTCCTGAAAGGGAAGGAATCTGTGCTTTCAGTTTTCTACTCTTGGTGAGCTGGGTGGGCAGTGGGAATTTACTTCTCCACTCTGGAGAAGGCACTGAGGCTGCAGTTCTGGTTAGGACTTTTCTGAGCTGCTCCTTAGACCCTGCACACGGAGAGATGACCCTGTGCGGTGCCCTGCTGCCAAGAGGGGTCTGCAGGGCAGAGTGTCGTGGTGTAACCTCAGTCGGCAACTGAGCACCACGCAGCCGCTCGCTCGCTCCCCCCACCCGGTGGGATGGGGGAGAGAATTGGAAGAGCACAAGTGAGAAAAACTCGTGGGTTGAGATACAAACAGTTTAATAATGGAAATAAAATAATAATAACAATAAAAATAAAAATAATAGTAATAATAATACAGAAAGCAAGTGATGCACAGTGCAATTGCTCACCACCCGCCGACCGATGCCCAGCCAGTCCCCGAGCAGCGGCCCCCCCGGCCAGCTTTCCCCAGTTTATGTACTGAGCATGACGTCATATGGTATGGAATGTTTCTTTGGCCAGTTTGGCTCTGCGCCCTCCCAGCTTCTTGTGCCCCTCCAGCCTTCTCAGTCGGTAGAGCATGGGAAACTCAAAAGTCCTTGGCTAGTGTAAGCATTACCTAGCAACAACTGAAACATCGCTGCGTTATCAACTTTGTTCTCATCCTAAATCCAAAACACAGCACTGTACCAGCTACTAGGAAGGAAATTATCTCTATCCCTGCCGAAACCAGCACAATATCCAGCCCTTATACTATACCATCTATGTCATGCTCAAGTCCCACATTTTCCAGTACATTTTCATTAATCACCACCCCCTTTTTTATATGTGTATATATATATATACAGACACACACAGAGGTATCAGTCCCTTAGTCTGTGGGCCATCCCTCTAAAACGTTTGGTGAGTTCATTTAGTCCATGACTTTGGGCTCCATCTGTCATAATAATCTTCCAGGCAGGGCAGGAAAAATGGAGACGGTACGTGGTGTTGGATTGTTTCATGTGGAAGTCAGTTCTGGTACCATCATCACTGTGCTTTGCTTGGTTTCACTGAAGTTATTCTTCATTACTCTGGGTGATTCTTATTGTAATAACATTAGTAAGGCATATAATATTATTAGTACGGTTAGTATATCTATGGATTATTAGTATAACTATTATAACTATAATTAATACTTAACATCACATAATTCAGATCATTGGCTATTCTCACCCACAATCAAATCCCCTTGAGGTACACATCAGACTTCCCCATCCGTCCACGTTATCCGCCAAGTGCACCCAGGTCCTTGAGCAAAAGCAATCCCACGGATGGGTTTGCCTTTGCCTGGGGCAGGAATAACCCAAACCATTTTCCCCAACGTATTTTTTATGTGCACTACAGGGACTTTCTTCCCATCTACAGTACGTAAAAATTCTGACTGGGCAGGGCCAGCTCGATTGGCAGATCCCCTCGTGCTGACTAACCAGGTGGCCTTTGCTAAATGCGTATCCCAATGTTTGAACGTCCCGCCACCCATTGCTCTCAGCGTAGTCTTTAACAGTCCATTGTATCGTTCAATTTTCCCAGAGGCTGGTGCATGATAGGGGATGTGATACACCCACTCAATGCCGTGCTCTTTGGCCCAGGTGTCTATGAGGTTGTTTCGGAAATGAGTCCCGTTGTCTGACTCAATTCTTTCTGGGGTGCCATGTCGCCATAGGACTTGCTTTTCAAGGCCCAGGATAGTGTTCCGGGCGGTGGCATGGGGCACGGGATATGCTTCCAGCCATCTGGTGGTTGCCTCCACCATTGTAAGCACGTGGCGCTTGCCTTGGCGGGTTTGTGGGAGTGTGATATAATCGATCTGCCAGGCCTCCCCATATTTATATTTCAACCATCGTCCCCCATACCAGAGAGGCTTTAACCGCTTGGCTTGCTTGATCGCAGCGCATGTTTTGCATTCATGGATAACCTGGGCTATAGTGTCCATGGTCAAGTCCACCCCTCGATCACGAGCCCATCTGTATGTTGCATCTCTTCCTTGGTGACCTGAGGTGTCATGGGCCCACCGAGCTAGAAATAATTCACCCTTATGTTGCCAGTCCAGATCCACCTGAGCCACTTCAATCTTAGCAGCCTGATCCACCTGCTGGTTGTTTTGATGTTCTTCAGTGGCCCGACTCTTGGGTACGTGAGCATCTACGTGACGGCCTTTTACAACCAGGTTCTCCACCCGGGCAGCAATATCTTGCCACAATGCGGCAGCCCAGATGGGTTTGCCTCTGCGCTGCCAGTTGCTCTGCTTCCATTGCTGCAACCACCCCCACAGGGCCTTTGCCACCATCCATGAGCCTCCATACGGCAGCCTTCCACCTCCGATGCTTTCCCACAAGACGACAGGACCCATCAGTGAACAGGGCATACTGCTTCTCATTTTCTGGTAGTTCATTATACATTGGGGCCTCCTCAGCACGCGTCACCTCCTCCTCTGGCGATATTCCAAAATCTTTGCCCTCTGGCCAATCCATGACCACTTCCAGGATTCCTGGGCGACTGGGGTTTCCTATTCGAGCCCGTTGTGTGATCAGTGCGACCCACTTACTCCATGTAGCATCAGTTGCATGATGTGTACAGGGGACCCTCCCTCTGAACATCCAGCCCAGCACCGGCAGTCGGGGTGCCAGGAGGAGCTGTGCTTCAGTGCCGATCACTTCCGAAGCAGCTCGAACCCCTTCCTATGCTGCCAATAGCTCTTTTTCAGTTGGAGTATAGCAGGCCTCGGATCCTCTGTATCCCCGACTCCAAAACCCTAGGGGTCGACCTCGAGTCTCCCCAGGTGCTTTCTGCCAGAGGCTCCAGGTAGGGCCATTCTCCCTGGCTGCGGTGTAGAGCACATTTTTTACATCTTGTCCTGCCCGGACTGGCCCTAGGGCTACTGCATGAATTATCTCCCGTTTAATTTGTTCAAAAGCTTGTCGTTGCTCAGGGCCCCATTTGAAATCGTTCTTCTTTCGGGTCACTTGATAGAGAGGGTTTACAATCAGACTGTAATTTGGAATGTGCATTCTCCAAAAACCCACGACGCCTAAGAAAGCTTGTGTTTCCTTTTTGCTAGTTGGTGGAGACATGGCTGTTATTTTGTTGATCACATCCATGGGGATCTGACGACGTCCATCTTGCCATTTTATTCCTAAAAATTGGATCTCCTGTGCAGGTCCCTTGACCTTACTTTGTTTTATGGCAAAACCGGCCTTCAGCAGGATTTGGACTATTTCCTTCCCTCTTTCAAAAACTTCTCCTCCTGTGTTGCCCCACACGATGATGTCATCAATGTATTGCAGGTGTTCTGGAGCTCCACCCTGTTCCAGTGCAGTCTGGATCAGTCCATGGCAAATGGTAGGGCTGTGTTTCCACCCCTGGGGCAGTCGGTTCCAGGTGTACTGGATGCCCCTCCAAGTGAAAGCAAACTGTGGCCTGCACTCCGCTGCCAAAGGGATTGAGAAAAACGCATTAGCAATATCAACTGTGGCATACCACTTGGCTGCCTTTGACTCCAGTTCACATTGAAGTTCTAGCATGCCTGGCACAGCAGCACTCAGCGGTGGCGTGACTTCATCTAGGCCACGATAGTCTACTGTCAGTCTCCACTCTCCATTAGACTTCCGCACTGGCCATATGGGACTGTTAAAGGGTGAGCGAGTCTTGCTGATCACTCTTTGGCTCTCCAGTCGACGAATCAGCTCATGGATGGGAATCAAGGAGTCTCGGTTGGTGCGATATTGCCGCCGGTGCACTGTGGTGGTAGCAATTGGCACCTGTTGGTCTTCGACCTTCAGCAGCCCGACAACAGAGGGGTCCTCCGAGAGACCAGGCAAGGTGGACAGCTGTTTAATTTCCTCCATCTCCAAGGCAGCTATACCAAAAGCCCACCGGTACCCTTTTGGGTCCTTGAAATACCCTCTCCTGAGGTAGTCTATGCCAAGGATGCACGGAGCATCTGGGCCAGTCACAATGGGGTGCTTCTGCCACCCGTTCCCAGTTAAACTCACTTCGGCTTCCAATACAGTTAGCTGTTGGGATCCCCCCGTCACCCCAGAAATACAGATGGGTTCTGCCCCTATATAGCTTGATGGCATTAGGGTACACTGTGCACCGGTGTCTACCAGAGCCTTATACTTCTGTGGGTCTGACGTGCCAGGCCACCGAATCCACACAGTCCAGTAAACCCGGTTGTCCCTTTCCTCCCCCTGGCTGGAGGCAGGGCCCCTCTAATCCTCATCACAGTACTCATTTCTCATTTCTTGTACGTACGGGTCAGAAGTTTCTTCATTAAGATCAAGAGTAAGATCAGCCCTTCTACTCTCTCTGGGGAACTGCCCGCTGGAAACTGGAGCAGCAATTTTCCTGGAAGAACCTCTTTCTGTGATTGTTTTCCCTTGCAATTCACGTACCCGTGCCCCTAGGGCTGCAGTAGGTTTTCATCCCACTTCCTCATGTCCTCTCCGTGGTCACGCAGATAAAACCATAGGGTGCCCGATGGTGTGTACCCTTTATATTCTCTCTCTTGAACAAAAGAACGCTTACTTCTAATAGCCGAGATACTGGTCCGTACAGGTGAGGAGTAGGACCTATCCTCTCTGAGTTGCTGGATCTCCCGGGACAGTTTCTCCACAGCCGAGACGAGGGAGGAAGAGAAACTTTCCTCATATTGCCGGAGTTGACTAGCCAATTCATCCACTGTTTGTCCCTCTCCATCTTTCCAGGTCATCACTGCCAATGAATTGGCATATGGCGATGGTGAGCTCCTTATAAACTTCCGCCACATGGGTCGTGTGCACTTGACTTCGTCTGGATCTTTGGAGAGTTGTTCATTGTTCAGGTCATCATAAATCACCTCCAGCACAGCTAATTCTCTCAGAAACTGGATACCTTTCTCCATGGTGGCCCACTTGCCTGGGCGACATATGACATCTTCCTTAAAGGGATACCTTTCCTTCACGCTTGACAAGAATCGCCTCCAGAGGCTGAGGACTCGTGTCCCTTTTCCAATTGCTTTATCAATGCCCCCTTCCCTGGAAAGGGATCCCAGCTGCTTGGCTTCCCTACCCTCTAATGCCAGGCTACTGGCCCCATTATCCCAGCATCGGAGCAGCCAGGTGACAATATGCTCACCTGGACGACGGCTGAAATCTTTTCATATATCTCGCAGCTCACTCAGGGATAGAGATCGTGTGGTCACTGCCACATTTATGAGTTCTTCCTCTTCTTCCTCCCCAATCAGCGGCTGGTTCTCCTTCTGCTGTTCTTGTGATGGCCCTTCTCCAGGGTCATCTGTCTCGTACACTTCTTCCTCCAGCCCCTTTTTAGAAGAAGTTTCTTCCTCCCTTACTAAACGAGCCGACTTCCGCTTCCAAACTTTCTTCTTGTGTACAGGGGCGACTGTTAACGGCACAGGCTGGTTCTTTGGTTCAGCCACAGGGCGTGTCGCTGGGGTCTGAGGGGCCGCAGGGCCTGTCGCCGGGGTTGGAGTGGCCGCAGAGCCTGTCGCCGGGGTCGGAGTGGCCGCAGGGCCTGTTGCCGGGGTTGGAGTGGCTGCAGTGCATGTCGCCGGGGTCGGAGTGGCCGCAGGGCCTGTCGCCGGGGTCTGAGTAGCTGGAGTGCATGTTGCCGGGGTCGGAGTGGCCACAGGGCCTGTTGCTGGGGTCTGAGTAGCTGCAGTGCATGTTGCTGGGGTTGGAGTGGCCGCAGAGCCTGTCGCCGGGGTCGGAGTGGCCGCAGGGCCTGTTGCCGGGGTTGGAGTGGCTGCAGTGCATGTCGCCGCGGTCGGAGTGGCCGCAGGGCCTGTCGCCGGGGTCTGAGTAGCTGGAGTGCATGTTGCCGGGGTCTGAGTGGCCACAGGGCCTGTCGCCGGGGTCTGAGTGGCCGCAGTGCATGTCATTTTACCATCAGATCCAGAGACCTTCTCTTCCCTTTGAGGGTACTGAATGGTGTTGAACAGGGCTCGGTAGGCATGGGCCAGGCCCCAGCACGTTGCAATGATCTGCAGCTCTCTGGAGTTGCCAGGGTGACAGCATACTTTGTCCAAATATTCTACTAACACTTCAGGATTCTGCACTTGCTCAGGGGTGAAGTTCCAAAACACTGGGGGTGCCCATTGGCCTAGGTACTTGCCCATCTTGTCCCACACACCCTGCCACTCATAATTATTCAGCCTTGGGGCAGATCTCTGGATGATATTCTTAAATTGCTTATTAACTTTAGACAAAGCCGAAAGAATATTCCCAAGAAGTACCAATAGAAGTATCTTAACTACCCAAGGCTGTTCAAAATACTGAAAAGTTACTGTAATGAAGGAGGAAACATCATTGAAGAAGGTAGTGACCCTGCCATTCTGTATTTACTCCGTAAAAAAACTCTCAGAAAAGTTACTGCAATTGCTAGTTGTCTCCATGTAATGGTCTCCGTGGTACAGTAACGGCTTCTTTGCGAAGTTTACATACCACGCTAACGTCAAGGTCAATGTTCTAAAAACAAACCTCACAAGCGAGACATCACTATTCACTGCAGACCACAGCAAACTGCAAAAACCAACACCAATCTTTAACATGTACGGCAAAAAAAAGAGCGCGATGCAGATTATACAAATCAATATCGAGAACAGAGAAAACAACATTGTGATCCACAACTACTAACAGATATAAGTTCCTTAATACACTCCGGTTAATCTGTTATTATCTCAAACCCTTCGAGCCCCACGTTGGGCGCCAAAAAGGACTGTCGTGGTTTAACCTCAGTTGGCAACTGAGCACCACGCAGCCGCTCACTCGCCCCCCCCCCACCCGGTGGGATGGGGGAGAGAATTGGAAGAGCACAAGTGAGAAAAACTCATGGGTTGAGATAAAAACAGTTTAATAATTGAAATAAAATGATAATAATAATAATATGATAATAATAATAATAATAATACACAAAGCAAGTGATGCACAGTACAATTGCTCACCACCCGCTGACCGATGCCCAGCCAGTCCCCGAGCAGCGGCCCCCCCGGCCAGCTTTCCCCAGTTTATGTACTAAGCATGACGTCACATGGTATGGAATGTTTCTTTGGCCAGTTTGGCTGTGCCCCCTCCCAGCTTCTTGTGCACCTCCAGCCTTCTCAGTCGGTAGAGCATGGGAAACTCAAAAGTCCTTGGCTAGTGTAAGCATTACCTAGCAACAACTGAAACATCGCTGCGTTATCAACTTTGTTCTCATCCTAAATCCAAAACACAGCACTGTACCAGCTACTAGAAAGGAAATTAACTCTATCCCTGCCGAAACCAGGACACCGGTCAAATGTCCGAAGTAAGAGGATGGCTCATCAATCAGCTCTCAGTGAGATTACAGATCTCATTCCCTGCCTCAACACCATCTTCTACTTTTAATCAGAATAACAATAGCCTGCAGTGCCACAGCCACAAATAGCCCCTTCTTACCTAGAGGTTTAACTTGGAGATCATTAGGATCAAGTTACTACCTTTTTTACGATGCAGGTCAGCATTTTATCTACTATATTACATTCTAGTTTGCATAAGAAGCATGTGCCATGGTACTTTTCCATTCCTCCCGCCCAGACCACGCATTTCACTTCAACACAGATATTTAATAATTTCAGTATGTAGGCAAACATCAAACATATTCATCTATTTTACGTAAAGGCTTCACCTGGGAAGATTACAGCTTTACCGAAGGCAAGGCTGGAAGAGAAGATACTGACTAGCTCTCACACTCCCAATTTCAAGGCATCCTGACCAAAAGTTTTGCATTCAAACCTTCTATTCAGCACAGAAATAAATAGAAAGGGTTGCCCGTAAGCCTGCTCCAAGTGAGTATGTGAGAACACAGCAAAACCATTCTCAAGCATGCATTTTTCTTAAACGCTCATAACCTGTTGGACTAGCAAGGAAAAACCTACCTTGTTGCATGCTGCATCTGAGTATTTCTTCACTAAATCACTTAGAGAAAAGCCTCAGAAAAGCAGATGAAAGTGAAGAGTTTGGGGTTTCTGGCTTCGTTTTGTTTTTAAGATGGTTAAACTGGCAATTTTATTGCTTCCCCTCTCTGGAAGCATTTTCTTTGTTTAATAACGGATGAGAGTTTAGCTAAGTCAACCTAAGAGGTACTCTTGTTTCTTCTCAACGAAGCAGTCATCACCATCTGTTCGCATTGGCCAAACAATGCCATCCACAATCTTACATCCAGTAAGACCAAGAGAGCAAGGGGTCCCATCTGCTCTGTTTCCCTCACATGGCAAGGAGGATGACAGCAACCAGCCCATGCGAGCAAACAGCCACCGCGCTAAGGAACACAGCCCACTGCTCAGAAATCACTGGCCTGTATGATGGCTTTCCATAAAGGTACAAATGAGAAGGACAAAAGGAGGACCAAGTCCCTGCAAGATCCGAGCAGAATGAGAAAGCCAAGAGCATAACGTGGCAACGCTCCCCAGTTAAAAAAACAAACCAACCTCTTATGAGGATGTCACGTCAACTTGGAAGAGCAGTGCACTTGCCTGCGCGCTGGCAGGACCCAACAAAGTCTTACTCCTGCGATTTTCATCATCTGTTGCGGCAGGCCACTGGGCACGCCTCCTTAGCTATAGCCTCAACAGCTTTAATTGACGACTATAGCACTTGGGACAGACAAACAGATGAAAGGCTAACCGAGGCTGTAAGGAAGAAAGAATCCCATGCTACGTCTACATATAACGAGCTCTTTCTGAGTGACAGGGGACTCGTACTCCTGGGGTAAAGGTGTCCATTTTAAATGAGAAATCTACTCAATGGGATCGCTGTCTTCACAAAGAGGCACTCTTACTCACCCTGCCGCAAAGGCGGCGAAGAGAAAGGGAACATACGGAGAACACCCAAAACTGAGCTGGGACGGCTGCCAAAAGTCTCCAGGCACATCAGACCACAGCACACTCCACATTTCTTCACAGGACTACTTGGCTACTGCCTAAATAACTACTTTGCCTCCCTCCCTCTTTTCTTTTGTAGCCCTGTCCATGGCTGACAGCAGCCTACTGCAAATTGCTTACCATAATTTAGCTTACTAAATGCAGTAATGCATTCCTAGAGACAGGACCCAGTAAGAAGTGGCACAGCGAGGAACGGGATTTTTGCCAAACTCAACAAAGACACCCTGTGCAAATGAAAGCCCTTATATTTGAAAGAGCACAAGCAGCTTTAAGAACAGGGGCACAGGGGGAAAGCTTAAAGAGGCTCTGTAGCATTCTCAGTACTTTCCCCTGGAACAACCTAAATGAAATCAAGGCGCAGCCTTCCCGATTTCTGCCCCTTATTTCCAGACACTGAAAAAACAACCAAAAAATACTACCCTCTCCAGACTGCACACACATGTTAATATTTTTTACAAGAAAAAATCGCATTAACGCTGACTTTAAAACTGTCCTCTCCACTTTCTAATTAACTTCCTAAGCACCTCTTCCACCTAACGTTTGAGGATTCATACATGCACTCCAGTGTGCCAGATGAGCTGGCTCAGCGCAGTGGTATGCAACTCTATGCACTGCCACAGCCGTATGACAATTTTCAGGTTTGTTGTTTTGCTGGTTGTTCATTTAGGAGAGGAACTGATTTTAGGTTCTGTGAAATTTTGAAAGTATGGCTAAGCCAGGTTTTAAAAGACAATGTGAAAATGCTGTAGGAAAGGCAATTCGTAACCTGTTCAACTCTGCAGATATCCACAATTGTTGTATAATCAAAATGTAAGATGGCCAAGATCTTTGAGACTAAGTTAGCAGACTGACTCGTGCAAGACTTTGCAATAAAATTCACAGGGAATGTTCTCCAGCTTACGTCTTTTACTGGGTTTAAAAGTAACTGCTTCAGCACACGGCCTCACCCTGCTCAATTCCACTGATTTTCCCAGAAGAACTTTCCAATTTAACTTGTAACTTTTAAAAAAGATGGCACATATGCAAACATCTCCAGGATTAGAGAGATTAACTCTATTGTCTCTTTTATAGGGGTGTTTGTATTCAGGTGTTCTATGGCACCTGAATCAGTAAAGTGTTTTGTTCCTAACTGAACCTCCCAAGAAATACATCAAGGCCCATCCTAGCCAAGCTAAAAACACACAGTACACAATTACCTTAACATCTAACGGAAGGAAGCGTCTTGTATGTAGTCAAACCTCTGTAAGTACACGGAATGACAAAGTGGGTATCTTCCCACCTCGTTATGCTCCTCCACAATAGCACCAGCTCCAATCCCCGTCTTCTCAGGCACACCCTGAATATACAGTTCACATAAGGGATTCTGTAAGCAGTACCAGACTCCCCCAAATGGGCAAGAACAGTACAGGTGTGGAAAATCAATTCATAGAGGCACACTAAACACACGGGAGAAGAAATTCTTAAAAGCAATCTTTAAGAACTTCAGTTTTCAAAGACAGGGAGAAAGGAGGAGAACTTACATACTTAAGGGTAGTGTACAGGCTTTGTAAGTCACCACCTAATGATGCTGCTACATATCCTCATAGCTGTTGTGATAAGCTTCCTTTGACCTGCAACTTTCTTTTCCAAAGGATTCCTGCCCCTAGGGCAGTTGCCATTTTGCACTGCTGCAGCCTCTTCCACAGGCAGTGCAGTGTGTCATTTCGGAATGTCTTTTGTTTGTTGTTTTCCTAGATGTAAATTAAAAGGCCATTTGGATAAAACCCTCTGCAGTGGTCCTGTGGCATGGAAGCCCAGGTCATGTTCACAAGCCCAGTAGCTTTTGTGTATGCTACAGCTGGTAGAACTGGCCAACATCTCGTCCAACCACTGGTTATTGCCCCTCCCTCCCTCCCTCCCTCCCCGATTTTCTTAACACAATGCTGTCATGAAGGTCAACATCTACTGGTGGGAATCCCTTATAAGACAGGGTGCTTAGCCATCCAGTGACCACTCTTACTGGCTCCTTGCTTCCAATCGCTTTGTCAATGCCCCCTTCCCTGGAAAGGGATCCCAGCTGCTTGGCTTCCCTACCCTCTAATGCCAGGCTACTGGCCCCTTTATCCCAGCATCGGAGCAGCCAGGTGACAATATGCTCACCTGGACGACGGCTGAAATCCTTTCATGTATCTCGCAGCTCACTCAGGGATAGAGATCGGGTGGTCACTGCCACATTTATGAGTTCTTCCTCTTCTTCCTCCCCAATCAGCGGCTGGTTCTCCTCCTGCTGTCATCTTGTGATGACAGGGTCATCTGTCTCGTACACTTCTTCCTCCAGCCCCCTTTTAGAAGAAGTTTCTTCCTCCCTTACTAAACGAGCCGACTTCCGCTTCCAAAATTTCTTCTTGTGTACAGGGGCGACAGATACCGGCACAGGCTGGTTCTTTGGTTCACCCACAGGGTGTGTCGCTGGGGTCTGAGGGGCCGCAGGGCCTGTCGCTGCGGTTGGAGTGGCCGCAGGGCCTGTCGCCGGGGTCTGAGTGGCTGCAGGGCCTATCGCCGGGGTTGGAGTGGCCGCAGTGCCTGTCGCCGGGGTCAGAGTGGCCGCAGGGCCTGTTGCCGGGGTCTGAGTGGCTGCAGGGCCTGTTGCTGGGGTTGGAGTGGCTGCAAGGCCTGTCACCAGGGTCTGAGTGGCCATAGGGTGTGTTCCCCAGGTCTGAGTGACCACAGTGCATGTCATTTTACCATCAGATCCAGAGACCTTTGCCCAGTTTTGCTGTGCCCCCTCCCAGCTTCTTGTGCACCTCCAGCCTTCTCAGTTGGTAGAGCATGGGAAACTCAAAAGTCCTTGGCTAGTGTAAGCATTACCTAGCAACAACTAAAACATGGGTGCGTTATCAACTTTGTTCTCATCCTAAATCCAAAACACTGTACCAGCTACCAGGAAGGAAATTAACTCTATCCCTGCCGAAACCAGGACACCATGCCAGAGGAAGGGTGCCGGGGAGAGGGCCCGGAGGAGATCCCCACGGCGGGGCTATGATCTCCACAGTGGGTTTGTGGAGCACCAGGACTATGACCCCTCAGCCGGGGAGAGGAGGTACCGCAATGGGGAACGACTCCTGTGAGTAACGGCTTCACCAGCAGGCTTGGACTTTGTGAATCCCCAAAGGCCATGGCTGTGGCTGGTGCTCCATCCCTGAACGTTGATGTGCTGACAACCTCGAGTGAAATCTGGGGCGTTTCCTGGTAGCAGCCAGGGAAGAATCGAACTGAAAAAACAATTCAAGACTCTAGATGGAAGGGAACTTTCCCCTGATGAAAGAAACATCCCCTGATGTTTCTGGGTTGGAGGTTATAGATGGTTCTTCTGGGTGCTCCTGTGCAGAAGACTACTTTGTAAATTGCTTTTCTGAAACCCCAATACTAGCATGTGATTTCCTTGCAGGTGTTAGTGAGGGAACGGCTCCTCCACAGAGAGTCCTGTTTCTTCCAGGGAAGAAACATCGCCTTGCAGCAAAGAAGCAGTGTCGGAGCAGGGCTCCACAACCTGGGCGATACGTGTTTCCTCAACTCCGTCCTGCGGTGCCTGACTTACACACCCCCTCTGGCCAACTACCTGCTCTCTCGGGAGCACAGCCGGTCCTGTGAGTCCTTTTAGGAACGTCTCCTTGCACATCAGCTGGGCACTGATCCCAAGGATTCCCAGCATCTGGAATTGGATTTAGGAGAAAAGCAGCCCTTCTTTCCAACCCCCCGAGTTGGTGTTCTTTGAACACTCAAGCCTAGGAGACGCTTGTCGGGCCTAGGTGTGCTCATCTTCAGAAAGGCACCTCTTTCTAGCCCCGGGTCTCGGTCCCTACTCCTGCAAGTTAAACTCTCTTTGCTCGTTGCACAGAAAACTTCTGTCAGTTTAGCATCTCTCTGAAGAAAGTTTTCTATGCACTGAAATGTCCCGGGCTTGTTGGGACGCTGGCACCTTGGGAGAAGAGGAGTGGAGACTGTTCTTATAACTTCAAGACCTCCACGAGGTTTCCCATGGCTAGGGATATTTTGCTCACCTGAGAAGCTTCCTTCCCTCCCAGCCTTTGAAGTTGCCAGCAAGGCTTCTGCATGATGTGCAGAATGGAAAAGCACAGTAACGAGGTCCTGCATTTCTCAGCCAGTGCCATGCAGCCTAGGGCTGACGTCACTGTCCTCACAAGTAAGCCATTTCAGGTGCTTCTAAATGTAAGTCACTTCAGGTGGCTTTCTTTTTACGTAGTTTTTGATTTTCAAAGACCCTTTTGTGTAAGCAGCTTTGAGAGTTTAAGCAGGAGAGCTCTTAGGAAAGTATATTTACTTCCGTTCTTGTAGGAGAGAACTACTAACTTCTTCTTTATTGGGAATAGGAGACTATTTCGAGCTTGGCAGGCAGGAAGACGCCCACACGTTCTTTACCGTTTATTTCCAGCTTTGGATATTAAAGTAAGAGGGTTTGTAATTGTGCTTCACGACGTATTAAGGCCCCTGTAGCTTTCCAGAATAAAAGCAGTTAACTTAAAAACGTATACTGGGAACACAGGAGAGCTTGGTGGTGGGTGGGAAGTGGAATGGACTGTGGAAGCCGGGCCTTCTTGTCAGCTCCTAGGAAGTGTTTGGGCGAGGGCGTTTCCCCGAGCTCACTGCTCTCCTTTCTCACTCCTCCAGGCAGCCTCATCTGTCACCGCAGCTCTGGAGGACTTTGTCAAACCCGAGCAGCTGGACGGCGAAAACTGCTTTAAATGTAGCAAGTAAGATGATTGCCATCGACATATTAGTATTAGATCCTGCGTGAAGGTGCTGCATGTCATCGAGCATAAGTCATCTTTTCGCGTATGTTCAACGCACAATCATGACACGCAGCTGTTTTGTTTAATGTGTCCTTATGCAACTGAAGAGCCTTAAAATAGGGTAAGGATGTGCGAGACATGAAAGCTTGCCTGGCTTTCTGGGTGGGAAAAAGGGTGCATTTCAGCACTTGGCTCTGTGCTTGGTTTCAAGGTGTGACAAGATGGTTGCCGCCTCCAAGAGGTTTACAATCCACCGTGTGCCCAGGGTTCTCACGGTGTGCCTGAAAAGGTTTGAAGAGTTCACCGGCAGGAAGATCAGCAAGGTGTGTACGCCAGTGGTGCGCAACTTTCTCTTCCCAGAGCAGGAGATTTCCCAAAGCAGCACGCGCTTTCACAAGCTGTTCATGTTGAGTTTTTCGTGTTCCCTTCTGGGGAGGGGAGAGGAGAGGTCCCGTGGGAAGACAAGCATGTACTCCGCTCCGACAGAGCTGCTTTGGCCGGGAACAGTTTCCTGCCATCCAAACCATTACACCTTGCTTTAGGGAAAACCAGGTTGTCATGAGTCCAACAGGCAGTTCTCTGACCGCATTTTTGTTGAGAAACCATGCAGTTCATCTCCAGATATCGATGCCTTTCTTTGCAGGCCAGCAATGGACTGTGGTACAGCCCTTAGCTGTCTCCTCCCACGGCTTCCCCACTTGTGGGGGTCTTTCCCCACTGTTCTGGAGGACAAGGCAGCACCTTTTCACAGCTCTCTTTGCAGGACACGGCGGTGGGCATGGAGGACTCTCCAGAGGACAGCAACTCCTCCGCAACAGCCAGCACCAGCCAGCTAACCTGGGCAGGTGCAAGGGAGGCATCTGCAAGCTGGCCGTGCCCCATCTGGCCAGGCAGGCTCAGCATCGCTGCCTGTGTGGGTTTCTACTTGCATCGCTGCTTCTTGGGCTGTTACCAGAATGGATTTCCAAACAGAACCTTCTTTCTAAACGTAAGTCCTGCCTGCAAGTTTTCCAGTCAATCCCTTCCCAATAAACTCATCGGAGTGCCTTCCATTATCAGAAACTGATGGTATAATAAATGTGGACCTACCTCTACTAATAGAGGGATTTTTATCCCCACTGTCACAAGGTGCCCCTCAATTCCCTGCACCTGCACTTGACTTTCCCACGGTTTTAGTACCTTCCCGCTGAATGCAGATCCCGCAAGGACAGTCGGGTGAACTCACC
>NW_027472490.1:0-24031 GCF_965638725.1 Aptenodytes patagonicus | reverse complement strand
AGCCACTGCTCCCACACCAAGGGGCTAGCACTGAAAGCTCTTACTGGCCATCACCTGCCCTAGGCAGCCCTTCCACAGCCCCCACAAGCACTGGCGCTCTGAGCTTCCTAGCCACAGCACAGTGGGGACGTTCCTTCTCGGCACAGCCACAGCCCAGCTCTGAAATTCGAAACGTCCAGCCACTGCTCCCACACCAAAGGGGCTAGCACTGAAAGCTCTTGCTGGCCATCACCTGCCCTAGGCAGCCCTTCCACAGCCCCACAAGCACTGGCGCTCTGAGCTTCCTAGCCACAGCACAGTGGGGACGTTCCTTCTCAGCACAGCCACAGCCCAGCTCCGAAATTCAAAACGTCCAGCCACTGCTCCCACACCAAAGGGGCTAGCACTGAAAGCTCTTGCTGGCCATCACCTGCCCTAGGCAGCCCTTCCACAGCCCCACAAGCACTGGCGCTCTGAGCTTCCTAGCCACAGCACAGTGGGGACGTTCCTCTCAGCACAGCCACAGCCCAGCTCCGAAATTCAAAACGTCCAGCCACTGCTCCCACACCAAAGGGGCTAGCACTGAAAGCTCTTGCTGGCCATCACCTTCCCTAGGCAGCCCTTCCACAGCCCCACAAGCACTGGCGCTCTGAGCTTCCTAGCCACAGCACAGTGGGGACGTTCCTTCTCAGCACAGCCACAGCCCAGCTCCGAAATTCGAAACGTCAAACGTCCAGCCACTGCTCCCACACCAAAGGGGCTAGCACTGAAAGCTCTTGCTGGCCATCACCTGCCCTAGGCAGCCCTTCCACAGCCCCACAAGCACTGGCGCTCTGAGCTTCCTAGCCACAGCACAGTGGGGACGTTCCTTCTCGGCACAGCCACAGCCCAGCTCCGAAATTCAAAACGTCCAGCCACTGCTCCCACACCAAAGGGGCTAGCACTGAAAGCTCTTGCTGGCCATCACCTGCCCTAGGCAGCCCTTCCACAGCCCCACAAGCACTGGCGCTCTGAGCTTCCTAGCCACAGCACAGTGGGGACGTTCCTTCTCGGCACAGCCACAGCCCAGCTCCGAAATTCAAAACGTCCAGCCACTGCTCCCACACCAAAGGGGCTAGCACTGAAAGCTCTTGCTGGCCATCACCTGCCCTAGGCAGCCCTTCCACAGCCCCACAAGCACTGGCGCTCTGAGCTTCCTAGCCACAGCACAGTGGGGACGTTCCTTCTCGGCACAGCCACAGCCCAGCTCCGAAATTCAAAACGTCCAGCCACTGCTCCCACACCAAAGGGGCTAGCACTGAAAGCTCTTGCTGGCCATCACCTGCCCTAGGCAGCCCTTCCACAGCCCCACAAGCACTGGCGCTCTGAGCTTCCTAGCCACAGCACAGTGGGGACGTTCCTTCTCGGCACAGCCACAGCCCAGCTCCGAAATTCAAAACGTCCAGCCACTGCTCCCACACCAAAGGGGCTAGCACTGAAAGCTCTTGCTGGCCATCACCTGCCCTAGGCAGCCCTTCCACAGCCCCACAAGCACTGGCGCTCTGAGCTTCCTAGCCACAGCACAGTGGGGACGTTCCTTCTCGGCACAGCCACAGCCCAGCTCCGAAATTCAAAACGTCCAGCCACTGCTCCCACACCAAAGGGGCTAGCACTGAAAGCTCTTGCTGGCCATCACCTGCCCTAGGCAGCCCTTCCACAGCCCCACAAGCACTGGCGCTCTGAGCTTCCTAGCCACAGCACAGTGGGGACGTTCCTTCTCGGCACAGCCACAGCCCAGCTCCGAAATTCAAAACGTCCAGCCACTGCTCCCACACCAAAGGGGCTAGCACTGAAAGCTCTTGCTGGCCATCACCTGCCCTAGGCAGCCCTTCCACAGCCCCACAAGCACTGGCGCTCTGAGCTTCCTAGCCACAGCACAGTGGGGACGTTCCTTCTCGGCACAGCCACAGCCCAGCTCCGAAATTCAAAACGTCCAGCCACTGCTCCCACACCAAAGGGGCTAGCACTGAAAGCTCTTGCTGGCCATCACCTGCCCTAGGCAGCCCTTCCACAGCCCCACAAGCACTGGCGCTCTGAGCTTCCTAGCCACAGCACAGTGGGGACGTTCCTTCTCGGCACAGCCACAGCCCAGCTCCGAAATTCAAAACGTCCAGCCACTGCTCCCACACCAAAGGGGCTAGCACTGAAAGCTCTTGCTGGCCATCACCTGCCCTAGGCAGCCCTTCCACAGCCCCACAAGCACTGGCGCTCTGAGCTTCCTAGCCACAGCACAGTGGGGACGTTCCTTCTCGGCACAGCCACAGCCCAGCTCCGAAATTCAAAACGTCCAGCCACTGCTCCCACACCAAAGGGGCTAGCACTGAAAGCTCTTGCTGGCCATCACCTGCCCTAGGCAGCCCTTCCACAGCCCCACAAGCACTGGCGCTCTGAGCTTCCTAGCCACAGCACAGTGGGGACGTTCCTTCTCGGCACAGCCACAGCCCAGCTCCGAAATTCAAAACGTCCAGCCACTGCTCCCACACCAAAGGGGCTAGCACTGAAAGCTCTTGCTGGCCATCACCTGCCCTAGGCAGCCCTTCCACAGCCCCACAAGCACTGGCGCTCTGAGCTTCCTAGCCACAGCACAGTGGGGACGTTCCTTCTCGGCACAGCCACAGCCCAGCTCCGAAATTCAAAACGTCCAGCCACTGCTCCCACACCAAAGGGGCTAGCACTGAAAGCTCTTGCTGGCCATCACCTGCCCTAGGCAGCCCTTCCACAGCCCCACAAGCACTGGCGCTCTGAGCTTCCTAGCCACAGCACAGTGGGGACGTTCCTTCTCGGCACAGCCACAGCCCAGCTCCGAAATTCAAAACGTCCAGCCACTGCTCCCACACCAAAGGGGCTAGCACTGAAAGCTCTTGCTGGCCATCACCTGCCCTAGGCAGCCCTTCCACAGCCCCACAAGCACTGGCGCTCTGAGCTTCCTAGCCACAGCACAGTGGGGACGTTCCTTCTCGGCACAGCCACAGCCCAGCTCCGAAATTCAAAACGTCCAGCCACTGCTCCCACACCAAAGGGGCTAGCACTGAAAGCTCTTGCTGGCCATCACCTGCCCTAGGCAGCCCTTCCACAGCCCCACAAGCACTGGCGCTCTGAGCTTCCTAGCCACAGCACAGTGGGGACGTTCCTTCTCGGCACAGCCACAGCCCAGCTCCGAAATTCAAAACGTCCAGCCACTGCTCCCACACCAAAGGGGCTAGCACTGAAAGCTCTTGCTGGCCATCACCTGCCCTAGGCAGCCCTTCCACAGCCCCACAAGCACTGGCGCTCTGAGCTTCCTAGCCACAGCACAGTGGGGACGTTCCTTCTCGGCACAGCCACAGCCCAGCTCCGAAATTCAAAACGTCCAGCCACTGCTCCCACACCAAAGGGGCTAGCACTGAAAGCTCTTGCTGGCCATCACCTGCCCTAGGCAGCCCTTCCACAGCCCCACAAGCACTGGCGCTCTGAGCTTCCTAGCCACAGCACAGTGGGGACGTTCCTTCTCGGCACAGCCACAGCCCAGCTCCGAAATTCAAAACGTCCAGCCACTGCTCCCACACCAAAGGGGCTAGCACTGAAAGCTCTTGCTGGCCATCACCTGCCCTAGGCAGCCCTTCCACAGCCCCACAAGCACTGGCGCTCTGAGCTTCCTAGCCACAGCACAGTGGGGACGTTCCTTCTCGGCACAGCCACAGCCCAGCTCCGAAATTCAAAACGTCCAGCCACTGCTCCCACACCAAAGGGGCTAGCACTGAAAGCTCTTGCTGGCCATCACCTGCCCTAGGCAGCCCTTCCACAGCCCCACAAGCACTGGCGCTCTGAGCTTCCTAGCCACAGCACAGTGGGGACGTTCCTTCTCGGCACAGCCACAGCCCAGCTCCGAAATTCAAAACGTCCAGCC
Source organism: Aptenodytes patagonicus (assembly GCF_965638725.1). Taxonomy (NCBI): domain Eukaryota; kingdom Metazoa; phylum Chordata; class Aves; order Sphenisciformes; family Spheniscidae; genus Aptenodytes; species Aptenodytes patagonicus. The sequence continues at coordinate 20,127 of NW_027472490.1, read as the reverse complement.
ACTGCTCCCACACCAAAGGGGCTAGCACTGAAAGCTCTTGCTGGCCATCACCTGCCCTAGGCAGCCCTTCCACAGCCCCACAAGCACTGGCGCTCTGAGCTTCCTAGCCACAGCACAGTGGGGACGTTCCTTCTCGGCACAGCCACAGCCCAGCTCCGAAATTCAAAACGTCCAGCCACTGCTCCCACACCAAAGGGGCTAGCACTGAAAGCTCTTGCTGGCCATCACCTGCCCTAGGCAGCCCTTCCACAGCCCCACAAGCACTGGCGCTCTGAGCTTCCTAGCCACAGCACAGTGGGGACGTTCCTTCTCGGCACAGCCACAGCCCAGCTCCGAAATTCAAAACGTCCAGCCACTGCTCCCACACCAAAGGGGCTAGCACTGAAAGCTCTTGCTGGCCATCACCTGCCCTAGGCAGCCCTTCCACAGCCCCACAAGCACTGGCGCTCTGAGCTTCCTAGCCACAGCACAGTGGGGACGTTCCTTCTCGGCACAGCCACAGCCCAGCTCCGAAATTCAAAACGTCCAGCCACTGCTCCCACACCAAAGGGGCTAGCACTGAAAGCTCTTGCTGGCCATCACCTGCCCTAGGCAGCCCTTCCACAGCCCCACAAGCACTGGCGCTCTGAGCTTCCTAGCCACAGCACAGTGGGGACGTTCCTTCTCGGCACAGCCACAGCCCAGCTCCGAAATTCAAAACGTCCAGCCACTGCTCCCACACCAAAGGGGCTAGCACTGAAAGCTCTTGCTGGCCATCACCTGCCCTAGGCAGCCCTTCCACAGCCCCACAAGCACTGGCGCTCTGAGCTTCCTAGCCACAGCACAGTGGGGACGTTCCTTCTCGGCACAGCCACAGCCCAGCTCCGAAATTCAAAACGTCCAGCCACTGCTCCCACACCAAAGGGGCTAGCACTGAAAGCTCTTGCTGGCCATCACCTGCCCTAGGCAGCCCTTCCACAGCCCCACAAGCACTGGCGCTCTGAGCTTCCTAGCCACAGCACAGTGGGGACGTTCCTTCTCGGCACAGCCACAGCCCAGCTCCGAAATTCAAAACGTCCAGCCACTGCTCCCACACCAAAGGGGCTAGCACTGAAAGCTCTTGCTGGCCATCACCTGCCCTAGGCAGCCCTTCCACAGCCCCACAAGCACTGGCGCTCTGAGCTTCCTAGCCACAGCACAGTGGGGACGTTCCTTCTCGGCACAGCCACAGCCCAGCTCCGAAATTCAAAACGTCCAGCCACTGCTCCCACACCAAAGGGGCTAGCACTGAAAGCTCTTGCTGGCCATCACCTGCCCTAGGCAGCCCTTCCACAGCCCCACAAGCACTGGCGCTCTGAGCTTCCTAGCCACAGCACAGTGGGGACGTTCCTTCTCGGCACAGCCCAGCCCAGCTCCGAAATTCAAAACGTCCAGCCACTGCTCCCACACCAAAGGGGCTAGCACTGAAAGCTCTTGCTGGCCATCACCTGCCCTAGGCAGCCCTTCCACAGCCCCACAAGCACTGGCGCTCTGAGCTTCCTAGCCACAGCACAGTGGGGACGTTCCTTCTCGGCACAGCCACAGCCCAGCTCCGAAATTCAAAACGTCCAGCCACTGCTCCCACACCAAAGGGGCTAGCACTGAAAGCTCTTGCTGGCCATCACCTGCCCTAGGCAGCCCTTCCACAGCCCCACAAGCACTGGCGCTCTGAGCTTCCTAGCCACAGCACAGTGGGGACGTTCCTTCTCGGCACAGCCACAGCCCAGCTCCGAAATTCAAAACGTCCAGCCACTGCTCCCACACCAAAGGGGCTAGCACTGAAAGCTCTTGCTGGCCATCACCTGCCCTAGGCAGCCCTTCCACAGCCCCACAAGCACTGGCGCTCTGAGCTTCCTAGCCACAGCACAGTGGGGACGTTCCTTCTCGGCACAGCCACAGCCCAGCTCCGAAATTCAAAACGTCCAGCCACTGCTCCCACACCAAAGGGGCTAGCACTGAAAGCTCTTGCTGGCCATCACCTGCCCTAGGCAGCCCTTCCACAGCCCCACAAGCACTGGCGCTCTGAGCTTCCTAGCCACAGCACAGTGGGGACGTTCCTTCTCGGCACAGCCACAGCCCAGCTCCGAAATTCAAAACGTCCAGCCACTGCTCCCACACCAAAGGGGCTAGCACTGAAAGCTCTTGCTGGCCATCACCTGCCCTAGGCAGCCCTTCCACAGCCCCACAAGCACTGGCGCTCTGAGCTTCCTAGCCACAGCACAGTGGGGACGTTCCTTCTCGGCACAGCCACAGCCCAGCTCCGAAATTCAAAACGTCCAGCCACTGCTCCCACACCAAAGGGGCTAGCACTGAAAGCTCTTGCTGGCCATCACCTGCCCTAGGCAGCCCTTCCACAGCCCCACAAGCACTGGCGCTCTGAGCTTCCTAGCCACAGCACAGTGGGGACGTTCCTTCTCGGCACAGCCACAGCCCAGCTCCGAAATTCAAAACGTCCAGCCACTGCTCCCACACCAAAGGGGCTAGCACTGAAAGCTCTTGCTGGCCATCACCTGCCCTAGGCAGCCCTTCCACAGCCCCACAAGCACTGGCGCTCTGAGCTTCCTAGCCACAGCACAGTGGGGACGTTCCTTCTCGGCACAGCCACAGCCCAGCTCCGAAATTCAAAACGTCCAGCCACTGCTCCCACACCAAAGGGGCTAGCACTGAAAGCTCTTGCTGGCCATCACCTGCCCTAGGCAGCCCTTCCACAGCCCCACAAGCACTGGCGCTCTGAGCTTCCTAGCCACAGCACAGTGGGGACGTTCCTTCTCGGCACAGCCACAGCCCAGCTCCGAAATTCAAAACGTCCAGCCACTGCTCCCACACCAAAGGGGCTAGCACTGAAAGCTCTTGCTGGCCATCACCTGCCCTAGGCAGCCCTTCCACAGCCCCACAAGCACTGGCGCTCTGAGCTTCCTAGCCACAGCACAGTGGGGACGTTCCTTCTCGGCACAGCCACAGCCCAGCTCCGAAATTCAAAACGTCCAGCCACTGCTCCCACACCAAAGGGGCTAGCACTGAAAGCTCTTGCTGGCCATCACCTGCCCTAGGCAGCCCTTCCACAGCCCCACAAGCACTGGCGCTCTGAGCTTCCTAGCCACAGCACAGTGGGGACGTTCCTTCTCGGCACAGCCACAGCCCAGCTCCGAAATTCAAAACGTCCAGCCACTGCTCCCACACCAAAGGGGCTAGCACTGAAAGCTCTTGCTGGCCATCACCTGCCCTAGGCAGCCCTTCCACAGCCCCACAAGCACTGGCGCTCTGAGCTTCCTAGCCACAGCACAGTGGGGACGTTCCTTCTCGGCACAGCCACAGCCCAGCTCCGAAATTCAAAACGTCCAGCCACTGCTCCCACACCAAAGGGGCTAGCACTGAAAGCTCTTGCTGGCCATCACCTGCCCTAGGCAGCCCTTCCACAGCCCCACAAGCACTGGCGCTCTGAGCTTCCTAGCCACAGCACAGTGGGGACGTTCCTTCTCGGCACAGCCACAGCCCAGCTCCGAAATTCAAAACGTCCAGCCACTGCTCCCACACCAAAGGGGCTAGCACTGAAAGCTCTTGCTGGCCATCACCTGCCCTAGGCAGCCCTTCCACAGCCCCACAAGCACTGGCGCTCTGAGCTTCCTAGCCACAGCACAGTGGGGACGTTCCTTCTCGGCACAGCCACAGCCCAGCTCCGAAATTCAAAACGTCCAGCCACTGCTCCCACACCAAAGGGGCTAGCACTGAAAGCTCTTGCTGGCCATCACCTGCCCTAGGCAGCCCTTCCACAGCCCCACAAGCACTGGCGCTCTGAGCTTCCTAGCCACAGCACAGTGGGGACGTTCCTTCTCGGCACAGCCACAGCCCAGCTCCGAAATTCAAAACGTCCAGCCACTGCTCCCACACCAAAGGGGCTAGCACTGAAAGCTCTTGCTGGCCATCACCTGCCCTAGGCAGCCCTTCCACAGCCCCACAAGCACTGGCGCTCTGAGCTTCCTAGCCACAGCACAGTGGGGACGTTCCTTCTCGGCACAGCCACAGCCCAGCTCCGAAATTCAAAACGTCCAGCCACTGCTCCCACACCAAAGGGGCTAGCACTGAAAGCTCTTGCTGGCCATCACCTGCCCTAGGCAGCCCTTCCACAGCCCCACAAGCACTGGCGCTCTGAGCTTCCTAGCCACAGCACAGTGGGGACGTTCCTTCTCGGCACAGCCACAGCCCAGCTCCGAAATTCAAAACGTCCAGCCACTGCTCCCACACCAAAGGGGCTAGCACTGAAAGCTCTTGCTGGCCATCACCTGCCCTAGGCAGCCCTTCCACAGCCCCACAAGCACTGGCGCTCTGAGCTTCCTAGCCACAGCACAGTGGGGACGTTCCTTCTCGGCACAGCCACAGCCCAGCTCCGAAATTCAAAACGTCCAGCCACTGCTCCCACACCAAAGGGGCTAGCACTGAAAGCTCTTGCTGGCCATCACCTGCCCTAGGCAGCCCTTCCACAGCCCCACAAGCACTGGCGCTCTGAGCTTCCTAGCCACAGCACAGTGGGGACGTTCCTTCTCGGCACAGCCACAGCCCAGCTCCGAAATTCAAAACGTCCAGCCACTGCTCCCACACCAAAGGGGCTAGCACTGAAAGCTCTTGCTGGCCATCACCTGCCCTAGGCAGCCCTTCCACAGCCCCACAAGCACTGGCGCTCTGAGCTTCCTAGCCACAGCACAGTGGGGACGTTCCTTCTCGGCACAGCCACAGCCCAGCTCCGAAATTCAAAACGTCCAGCCACTGCTCCCACACCAAAGGGGCTAGCACTGAAAGCTCTTGCTGGCCATCACCTGCCCTAGGCAGCCCTTCCACAGCCCCACAAGCACTGGCGCTCTGAGCTTCCTAGCCACAGCACAGTGGGGACGTTCCTTCTCGGCACAGCCACAGCCCAGCTCCGAAATTCAAAACGTCCAGCCACTGCTCCCACACCAAAGGGGCTAGCACTGAAAGCTCTTGCTGGCCATCACCTGCCCTAGGCAGCCCTTCCACAGCCCCACAAGCACTGGCGCTCTGAGCTTCCTAGCCACAGCACAGTGGGGACGTTCCTTCTCGGCACAGCCACAGCCCAGCTCCGAAATTCAAAACGTCCAGCCACTGCTCCCACACCAAAGGGGCTAGCACTGAAAGCTCTTGCTGGCCATCACCTGCCCTAGGCAGCCCTTCCACAGCCCCACAAGCACTGGCGCTCTGAGCTTCCTAGCCACAGCACAGTGGGGACGTTCCTTCTCGGCACAGCCACAGCCCAGCTCCGAAATTCAAAACGTCCAGCCACTGCTCCCACACCAAAGGGGCTAGCACTGAAAGCTCTTGCTGGCCATCACCTGCCCTAGGCAGCCCTTCCACAGCCCCACAAGCACTGGCGCTCTGAGCTTCCTAGCCACAGCACAGTGGGGACGTTCCTTCTCGGCACAGCCACAGCCCAGCTCCGAAATTCAAAACGTCCAGCCACTGCTCCCACACCAAAGGGGCTAGCACTGAAAGCTCTTGCTGGCCATCACCTGCCCTAGGCAGCCCTTCCACAGCCCCACAAGCACTGGCGCTCTGAGCTTCCTAGCCACAGCACAGTGGGGACGTTCCTTCTCGGCACAGCCACAGCCCAGCTCCGAAATTCAAAACGTCCAGCCACTGCTCCCACACCAAAGGGGCTAGCACTGAAAGCTCTTGCTGGCCATCACCTGCCCTAGGCAGCCCTTCCACAGCCCCACAAGCACTGGCGCTCTGAGCTTCCTAGCCACAGCACAGTGGGGACGTTCCTTCTCGGCACAGCCACAGCCCAGCTCCGAAATTCAAAACGTCCAGCCACTGCTCCCACACCAAAGGGGCTAGCACTGAAAGCTCTTGCTGGCCATCACCTGCCCTAGGCAGCCCTTCCACAGCCCCACAAGCACTGGCGCTCTGAGCTTCCTAGCCACAGCACAGTGGGGACGTTCCTTCTCGGCACAGCCACAGCCCAGCTCCGAAATTCAAAACGTCCAGCCACTGCTCCCACACCAAAGGGGCTAGCACTGAAAGCTCTTGCTGGCCATCAGCTGCCCTAGGCAGCCCTTCCACAGCCCCACAAGCACTGGCGCTCTGAGCTTCCTAGCCACAGCACAGTGGGGACGTTCCTTCTCGGCACAGCCACAGCCCAGCTCCGAAATTCAAAACGTCCAGCCACTGCTCCCACACCAAAGGGGCTAGCACTGAAAGCTCTTGCTGGCCATCACCTGCCCTAGGCAGCCCTTCCACAGCCCCACAAGCACTGGCGCTCTGAGCTTCCTAGCCACAGCACAGTGGGGACGTTCCTTCTCGGCACAGCCACAGCCCAGCTCCGAAATTCAAAACGTCCAGCCACTGCTCCCACACCAAAGGGGCTAGCACTGAAAGCTCTTGCTGGCCATCACCTGCCCTAGGCAGCCCTTCCACAGCCCCACAAGCACTGGCGCTCTGAGCTTCCTAGCCACAGCACAGTGGGGACGTTCCTTCTCGGCACAGCCACAGCCCAGCTCCGAAATTCAAAACGTCCAGCCACTGCTCCCACACCAAAGGGGCTAGCACTGAAAGCTCTTGCTGGCCATCACCTGCCCTAGGCAGCCCTTCCACAGCCCCACAAGCACTGGCGCTCTGAGCTTCCTAGCCACAGCACAGTGGGGACGTTCCTTCTCGGCACAGCCACAGCCCAGCTCCGAAATTCAAAACGTCCAGCCACTGCTCCCACACCAAAGGGGCTAGCACTGAAAGCTCTTGCTGGCCATCACCTGCCCTAGGCAGCCCTTCCACAGCCCCACAAGCACTGGCGCTCTGAGCTTCCTAGCCACAGCACAGTGGGGACGTTCCTTCTCGGCACAGCCACAGCCCAGCTCCGAAATTCAAAACGTCCAGCCACTGCTCCCACACCAAAGGGGCTAGCACTGAAAGCTCTTGCTGGCCATCACCTGCCCTAGGCAGCCCTTCCACAGCCCCACAAGCACTGGCGCTCTGAGCTTCCTAGCCACAGCACAGTGGGGACGTTCCTTCTCGGCACAGCCACAGCCCAGCTCCGAAATTCAAAACGTCCAGCCACTGCTCCCACACCAAAGGGGCTAGCACTGAAAGCTCTTGCTGGCCATCACCTGCCCTAGGCAGCCCTTCCACAGCCCCACAAGCACTGGCGCTCTGAGCTTCCTAGCCACAGCACAGTGGGGACGTTCCTTCTCGGCACAGCCACAGCCCAGCTCCGAAATTCAAAACGTCCAGCCACTGCTCCCACACCAAAGGGGCTAGCACTGAAAGCTCTTGCTGGCCATCACCTGCCCTAGGCAGCCCTTCCACAGCCCCACAAGCACTGGCGCTCTGAGCTTCCTAGCCACAGCACAGTGGGGACGTTCCTTCTCGGCACAGCCACAGCCCAGCTCCGAAATTCAAAACGTCCAGCCACTGCTCCCACACCAAAGGGGCTAGCACTGAAAGCTCTTGCTGGCCATCACCTGCCCTAGGCAGCCCTTCCACAGCCCCACAAGCACTGGCGCTCTGAGCTTCCTAGCCACAGCACAGTGGGGACGTTCCTTCTCGGCACAGCCACAGCCCAGCTCCGAAATTCAAAACGTCCAGCCACTGCTCCCACACCAAAGGGGCTAGCACTGAAAGCTCTTGCTGGCCATCACCTGCCCTAGGCAGCCCTTCCACAGCCCCACAAGCACTGGCGCTCTGAGCTTCCTAGCCACAGCACAGTGGGGACGTTCCTTCTCGGCACAGCCACAGCCCAGCTCCGAAATTCAAAACGTCCAGCCACTGCTCCCACACCAAAGGGGCTAGCACTGAAAGCTCTTGCTGGCCATCACCTGCCCTAGGCAGCCCTTCCACAGCCCCACAAGCACTGGCGCTCTGAGCTTCCTAGCCACAGCACAGTGGGGACGTTCCTTCTCGGCACAGCCACAGCCCAGCTCCGAAATTCAAAACGTCCAGCCACTGCTCCCACACCAAAGGGGCTAGCACTGAAAGCTCTTGCTGGCCATCACCTGCCCTAGGCAGCCCTTCCACAGCCCCACAAGCACTGGCGCTCTGAGCTTCCTAGCCACAGCACAGTGGGGACGTTCCTTCTCGGCACAGCCACAGCCCAGCTCCGAAATTCAAAACGTCCAGCCACTGCTCCCACACCAAAGGGGCTAGCACTGAAAGCTCTTGCTGGCCATCACCTGCCCTAGGCAGCCCTTCCACAGCCCCACAAGCACTGGCGCTCTGAGCTTCCTAGCCACAGCACAGTGGGGACGTTCCTTCTCGGCACAGCCACAGCCCAGCTCCGAAATTCAAAACGTCCAGCCACTGCTCCCACACCAAAGGGGCTAGCACTGAAAGCTCTTGCTGGCCATCACCTGCCCTAGGCAGCCCTTCCACAGCCCCACAAGCACTGGCGCTCTGAGCTTCCTAGCCACAGCACAGTGGGGACGTTCCTTCTCGGCACAGCCACAGCCCAGCTCCGAAATTCAAAACGTCCAGCCACTGCTCCCACACCAAAGGGGCTAGCACTGAAAGCTCTTGCTGGCCATCACCTGCCCTAGGCAGCCCTTCCACAGCCCCACAAGCACTGGCGCTCTGAGCTTCCTAGCCACAGCACAGTGGGGACGTTCCTTCTCGGCACAGCCACAGCCCAGCTCCGAAATTCAAAACGTCCAGCCACTGCTCCCACACCAAAGGGGCTAGCACTGAAAGCTCTTGCTGGCCATCACCTGCCCTAGGCAGCCCTTCCACAGCCCCACAAGCACTGGCGCTCTGAGCTTCCTAGCCACAGCACAGTGGGGACGTTCCTTCTCGGCACAGCCACAGCCCAGCTCCGAAATTCAAAACGTCCAGCCACTGCTCCCACACCAAAGGGGCTAGCACTGAAAGCTCTTGCTGGCCATCACCTGCCCTAGGCAGCCCTTCCACAGCCCCACAAGCACTGGCGCTCTGAGCTTCCTAGCCACAGCACAGTGGGGACGTTCCTTCTCGGCACAGCCACAGCCCAGCTCCGAAATTCAAAACGTCCAGCCACTGCTCCCACACCAAAGGGGCTAGCACTGAAAGCTCTTGCTGGCCATCACCTGCCCTAGGCAGCCCTTCCACAGCCCCACAAGCACTGGCGCTCTGAGCTTCCTAGCCACAGCACAGTGGGGACGTTCCTTCTCGGCACAGCCACAGCCCAGCTCCGAAATTCAAAACGTCCAGCCACTGCTCCCACACCAAAGGGGCTAGCACTGAAAGCTCTTGCTGGCCATCACCTGCCCTAGGCAGCCCTTCCACAGCCCCACAAGCACTGGCGCTCTGAGCTTCCTAGCCACAGCACAGTGGGGACGTTCCTTCTCGGCACAGCCACAGCCCAGCTCCGAAATTCAAAACGTCCAGCCACTGCTCCCACACCAAAGGGGCTAGCACTGAAAGCTCTTGCTGGCCATCACCTGCCCTAGGCAGCCCTTCCACAGCCCCACAAGCACTGGCGCTCTGAGCTTCCTAGCCACAGCACAGTGGGGACGTTCCTTCTCGGCACAGCCACAGCCCAGCTCCGAAATTCAAAACGTCCAGCCACTGCTCCCACACCAAAGGGGCTAGCACTGAAAGCTCTTGCTGGCCATCACCTGCCCTAGGCAGCCCTTCCACAGCCCCACAAGCACTGGCGCTCTGAGCTTCCTAGCCACAGCACAGTGGGGACGTTCCTTCTCGGCACAGCCACAGCCCAGCTCCGAAATTCAAAACGTCCAGCCACTGCTCCCACACCAAAGGGGCTAGCACTGAAAGCTCTTGCTGGCCATCACCTGCCCTAGGCAGCCCTTCCACAGCCCCACAAGCACTGGCGCTCTGAGCTTCCTAGCCACAGCACAGTGGGGACGTTCCTTCTCGGCACAGCCACAGCCCAGCTCCGAAATTCAAAACGTCCAGCCACTGCTCCCACACCAAAGGGGCTAGCACTGAAAGCTCTTGCTGGCCATCACCTGCCCTAGGCAGCCCTTCCACAGCCCCACAAGCACTGGCGCTCTGAGCTTCCTAGCCACAGCACAGTGGGGACGTTCCTTCTCGGCACAGCCACAGCCCAGCTCCGAAATTCAAAACGTCCAGCCACTGCTCCCACACCAAAGGGGCTAGCACTGAAAGCTCTTGCTGGCCATCACCTGCCCTAGGCAGCCCTTCCACAGCCCCACAAGCACTGGCGCTCTGAGCTTCCTAGCCACAGCACAGTGGGGACGTTCCTTCTCGGCACAGCCACAGCCCAGCTCCGAAATTCAAAACGTCCAGCCACTGCTCCCACACCAAAGGGGCTAGCACTGAAAGCTCTTGCTGGCCATCACCTGCCCTAGGCAGCCCTTCCACAGCCCCACAAGCACTGGCGCTCTGAGCTTCCTAGCCACAGCACAGTGGGGACGTTCCTTCTCGGCACAGCCACAGCCCAGCTCCGAAATTCAAAACGTCCAGCCACTGCTCCCACACCAAAGGGGCTAGCACTGAAAGCTCTTGCTGGCCATCACCTGCCCTAGGCAGCCCTTCCACAGCCCCACAAGCACTGGCGCTCTGAGCTTCCTAGCCACAGCACAGTGGGGACGTTCCTTCTCGGCACAGCCACAGCCCAGCTCCGAAATTCAAAACGTCCAGCCACTGCTCCCACACCAAAGGGGCTAGCACTGAAAGCTCTTGCTGGCCATCACCTGCCCTAGGCAGCCCTTCCACAGCCCCACAAGCACTGGCGCTCTGAGCTTCCTAGCCACAGCACAGTGGGGACGTTCCTTCTCGGCACAGCCACAGCCCAGCTCCGAAATTCAAAACGTCCAGCCACTGCTCCCACACCAAAGGGGCTAGCACTGAAAGCTCTTGCTGGCCATCACCTGCCCTAGGCAGCCCTTCCACAGCCCCACAAGCACTGGCGCTCTGAGCTTCCTAGCCACAGCACAGTGGGGACGTTCCTTCTCGGCACAGCCACAGCCCAGCTCCGAAATTCAAAACGTCCAGCCACTGCTCCCACACCAAAGGGGCTAGCACTGAAAGCTCTTGCTGGCCATCACCTGCCCTAGGCAGCCCTTCCACAGCCCCACAAGCACTGGCGCTCTGAGCTTCCTAGCCACAGCACAGTGGGGACGTTCCTTCTCGGCACAGCCACAGCCCAGCTCCGAAATTCAAAACGTCCAGCCACTGCTCCCACACCAAAGGGGCTAGCACTGAAAGCTCTTGCTGGCCATCACCTGCCCTAGGCAGCCCTTCCACAGCCCCACAAGCACTGGCGCTCTGAGCTTCCTAGCCACAGCACAGTGGGGACGTTCCTTCTCGGCACAGCCACAGCCCAGCTCCGAAATTCAAAACGTCCAGCCACTGCTCCCACACCAAAGGGGCTAGCACTGAAAGCTCTTGCTGGCCATCACCTGCCCTAGGCAGCCCTTCCACAGCCCCACAAGCACTGGCGCTCTGAGCTTCCTAGCCACAGCACAGTGGGGACGTTCCTTCTCGGCACAGCCACAGCCCAGCTCCGAAATTCAAAACGTCCAGCCACTGCTCCCACACCAAAGGGGCTAGCACTGAAAGCTCTTGCTGGCCATCACCTGCCCTAGGCAGCCCTTCCACAGCCCCACAAGCACTGGCGCTCTGAGCTTCCTAGCCACAGCACAGTGGGGACGTTCCTTCTCGGCACAGCCACAGCCCAGCTCCGAAATTCAAAACGTCCAGCCACTGCTCCCACACCAAAGGGGCTAGCACTGAAAGCTCTTGCTGGCCATCACCTGCCCTAGGCAGCCCTTCCACAGCCCCACAAGCACTGGCGCTCTGAGCTTCCTAGCCACAGCACAGTGGGGACGTTCCTTCTCGGCACAGCCACAGCCCAGCTCCGAAATTCAAAACGTCCAGCCACTGCTCCCACACCAAAGGGGCTAGCACTGAAAGCTCTTGCTGGCCATCACCTTCCCTAGGCAGCCCTTCCACAGCCCCACAAGCACTGGCGCTCTGAGCTTCCTAGCCACAGCACAGTGGGGACGTTCCTTCTCGGCACAGCCACAGCCCAGCTCCGAAATTCAAAACGTCCAGCCACTGCTCCCACACCAAAGGGGCTAGCACTGAAAGCTCTTGCTGGCCATCACCTGCCCTAGGCAGCCCTTCCACAGCCCCACAAGCACTGGCGCTCTGAGCTTCCTAGCCACAGCACAGTGGGGACGTTCCTTCTCGGCACAGCCACAGCCCAGCTCCGAAATTCAAAACGTCCAGCCACTGCTCCCACACCAAAGGGGCTAGCACTGAAAGCTCTTGCTGGCCATCACCTGCCCTAGGCAGCCCTTCCACAGCCCCACAAGCACTGGCGCTCTGAGCTTCCTAGCCACAGCACAGTGGGGACGTTCCTTCTCGGCACAGCCACAGCCCAGCTCCGAAATTCAAAACGTCCAGCCACTGCTCCCACACCAAAGGGGCTAGCACTGAAAGCTCTTGCTGGCCATCACCTGCCCTAGGCAGCCCTTCCACAGCCCCACAAGCACTGGCGCTCTGAGCTTCCTAGCCACAGCACAGTGGGGACGTTCCTTCTCGGCACAGCCACAGCCCAGCTCCGAAATTCAAAACGTCCAGCCACTGCTCCCACACCAAAGGGGCTAGCACTGAAAGCTCTTGCTGGCCATCACCTGCCCTAGGCAGCCCTTCCACAGCCCCACAAGCACTGGCGCTCTGAGCTTCCTAGCCACAGCACAGTGGGGACGTTCCTTCTCGGCACAGCCACAGCCCAGCTCCGAAATTCAAAACGTCCAGCCACTGCTCCCACACCAAAGGGGCTAGCACTGAAAGCTCTTGCTGGCCATCACCTGCCCTAGGCAGCCCTTCCACAGCCCCACAAGCACTGGCGCTCTGAGCTTCCTAGCCACAGCACAGTGGGGACGTTCCTTCTCGGCACAGCCACAGCCCAGCTCCGAAATTCAAAACGTCCAGCCACTGCTCCCACACCAAAGGGGCTAGCACTGAAAGCTCTTGCTGGCCATCACCTGCCCTAGGCTGCCCTTCCACAGCCCCACAAGCACTGGCGCTCTGAGCTTCCTAGCCACAGCACAGTGGGGACGTTCCTTCTCGGCACAGCCACAGCCCAGCTCCGAAATTCAAAACGTCCAGCCACTGCTCCCACACCAAAGGGGCTAGCACTGAAAGCTCTTGCTGGCCATCACCTGCCCTAGGCAGCCCTTCCACAGCCCCACAAGCACTGGCGCTCTGAGCTTCCTAGCCACAGCACAGTGGGGACGTTCCTTCTCGGCACAGCCACAGCCCAGCTCCGAAATTCAAAACGTCCAGCCACTGCTCCCACACCAAAGGGGCTAGCACTGAAAGCTCTTGCTGGCCATCACCTGCCCTAGGCAGCCCTTCCACAGCCCCACAAGCACTGGCGCTCTGAGCTTCCTAGCCACAGCACAGTGGGGACGTTCCTTCTCGGCACAGCCACAGCCCAGCTCCGAAATTCAAAACGTCCAGCCACTGCTCCCACACCAAAGGGGCTAGCACTGAAAGCTCTTGCTGGCCATCACCTGCCCTAGGCAGCCCTTCCACAGCCCCACAAGCACTGGCGCTCTGAGCTTCCTAGCCACAGCACAGTGGGGACGTTCCTTCTCGGCACAGCCACAGCCCAGCTCCGAAATTCGAAACGTCCAGCCACTGCTCCCACACCAAAGGGGCTAGCACTGAAAGCTCTTGCTGGCCATCACCTGCCCTAGGCAGCCCTTCCACAGCCCCACAAGCACTGGCGCTCTGAGCTTCCTAGCCACAGCACAGTGGGGACGTTCCTTCTCGGCACAGCCACAGCCCAGCTCCGAAATTCAAAACGTCCAGCCACTGCTCCCACACCAAAGGGGCTAGCACTGAAAGCTCTTGCTGGCCATCACCTGCCCTAGGCAGCCCTTCCACAGCCCCACAAGCACTGGCGCTCTGAGCTTCCTAGCCACAGCACAGTGGGGACGTTCCTTCTCGGCACAGCCACAGCCCAGCTCCGAAATTCAAAACGTCCAGCCACTGCTCCCACACCAAAGGGGCTAGCACTGAAAGCTCTTGCTGGCCATCACCTGCCCTAGGCAGCCCTTCCACAGCCCCACAAGCACTGGCGCTCTGAGCTTCCTAGCCACAGCACAGTGGGGACGTTCCTTCTCGGCACAGCCACAGCCCAGCTCCGAAATTCGAAACGTCCAGCCACTGCTCCCACACCAAAGGGGCTAGCACTGAAAGCTCTTGCTGGCCATCACCTGCCCTAGGCAGCCCTTCCACAGCCCCACAAGCACTGGCGCTCTGAGCTTCCTAGCCACAGCACAGTGGGGACGTTCCTTCTCGGCACAGCCACAGCCCAGCTCCGAAATTCAAAACGTCCAGCCACTGCTCCCACACCAAAGGGGCTAGCACTGAAAGCTCTTGCTGGCCATCACCTGCCCTAGGCAGCCCTTCCACAGCCCCACAAGCACTGGCGCTCTGAGCTTCCTAGCCACAGCACAGTGGGGACGTTCCTTCTCGGCACAGCCACAGCCCAGCTCCGAAATTCAAAACGTCCAGCCACTGCTCCCACACCAAAGGGGCTAGCACTGAAAGCTCTTGCTGGCCATCACCTGCCCTAGGCAGCCCTTCCACAGCCCCACAAGCACTGGCGCTCTGAGCTTCCTAGCCACAGCACAGTGGGGACGTTCCTTCTCGGCACAGCCACAGCCCAGCTCCGAAATTCGAAACGTCCAGCCACTGCTCCCACACCAAAGGGGCTAGCACTGAAAGCTCTTGCTGGCCATCACCTGCCCTAGGCAGCCCTTCCACAGCCCCACAAGCACTGGCGCTCTGAGCTTCCTAGCCACAGCACAGTGGGGACGTTCCTTCTCGGCACAGCCACAGCCCAGCTCCGAAATTCAAAACGTCCAGCCACTGCTCCCACACCAAAGGGGCTAGCACTGAAAGCTCTTGCTGGCCATCACCTGCCCTAGGCAGCCCTTCCACAGCCCCACAAGCACTGGCGCTCTGAGCTTCCTAGCCACAGCACAGTGGGGACGTTCCTTCTCGGCACAGCCACAGCCCAGCTCCGAAATTCAAAACGTCCAGCCACTGCTCCCACACCAAAGGGGCTAGCACTGAAAGCTCTTGCTGGCCATCACCTGCCCTAGGCAGCCCTTCCACAGCCCCACAAGCACTGGCGCTCTGAGCTTCCTAGCCACAGCACAGTGGGGACGTTCCTTCTCGGCACAGCCACAGCCCAGCTCCGAAATTCGAAACGTCCAGCCACTGCTCCCACACCAAAGGGGCTAGCACTGAAAGCTCTTGCTGGCCATCACCTGCCCTAGGCAGCCCTTCCACAGCCCCACAAGCACTGGCGCTCTGAGCTTCCTAGCCACAGCACAGTGGGGACGTTCCTTCTCGGCACAGCCACAGCCCAGCTCCGAAATTCAAAACGTCCAGCCACTGCTCCCACACCAAAGGGGCTAGCACTGAAAGCTCTTGCTGGCCATCACCTGCCCTAGGCAGCCCTTCCACAGCCCCACAAGCACTGGCGCTCTGAGCTTCCTAGCCACAGCACAGTGGGGACGTTCCTTCTCGGCACAGCCACAGCCCAGCTCCGAAATTCGAAACGTCCAGCCACTGCTCCCACACCAAAGGGGCTAGCACTGAAAGCTCTTGCTGGCCATCACCTGCCCTAGGCAGCCCTTCCACAGCCCCACAAGCACTGGCGCTCTGAGCTTCCTAGCCACAGCACAGTGGGGACGTTCCTTCTCGGCACAGCCACAGCCCAGCTCCGAAATTCAAAACGTCCAGCCACTGCTCCCACACCAAAGGGGCTAGCACTGAAAGCTCTTGCTGGCCATCACCTGCCCTAGGCAGCCCTTCCACAGCCCCACAAGCACTGGCGCTCTGAGCTTCCTAGCCACAGCACAGTGGGGACGTTCCTTCTCGGCACAGCCACAGCCCAGCTCCGAAATTCAAAACGTCCAGCCACTGCTCCCACACCAAAGGGGCTAGCACTGAAAGCTCTTGCTGGCCATCACCTGCCCTAGGCAGCCCTTCCACAGCCCCACAAGCACTGGCGCTCTGAGCTTCCTAGCCACAGCACAGTGGGGACGTTCCTTCTCGGCACAGCCACAGCCCAGCTCCGAAATTCGAAACGTCCAGCCACTGCTCCCACACCAAAGGGGCTAGCACTGAAAGCTCTTGCTGGCCATCACCTGCCCTAGGCAGCCCTTCCACAGCCCCACAAGCACTGGCGCTCTGAGCTTCCTAGCCACAGCACAGTGGGGACGTTCCTTCTCGGCACAGCCACAGCCCAGCTCCGAAATTCAAAACGTCCAGCCACTGCTCCCACACCAAAGGGGCTAGCACTGAAAGCTCTTGCTGGCCATCACCTGCCCTAGGCAGCCCTTCCACAGCCCCACAAGCACTGGCGCTCTGAGCTTCCTAGCCACAGCACAGTGGGGACGTTCCTTCTCGGCACAGCCACAGCCCAGCTCCGAAATTCAAAACGTCCAGCCACTGCTCCCACACCAAAGGGGCTAGCACTGAAAGCTCTTGCTGGCCATCACCTGCCCTAGGCAGCCCTTCCACAGCCCCACAAGCACTGGCGCTCTGAGCTTCCTAGCCACAGCACAGTGGGGACGTTCCTTCTCGGCACAGCCACAGCCCAGCTCCGAAATTCGAAACGTCCAGCCACTGCTCCCACACCAAAGGGGCTAGCACTGAAAGCTCTTGCTGGCCATCACCTGCCCTAGGCAGCCCTTCCACAGCCCCACAAGCACTGGCGCTCTGAGCTTCCTAGCCACAGCACAGTGGGGACGTTCCTTCTCGGCACAGCCACAGCCCAGCTCCGAAATTCAAAACGTCCAGCCACTGCTCCCACACCAAAGGGGCTAGCACTGAAAGCTCTTGCTGGCCATCACCTGCCCTAGGCAGCCCTTCCACAGCCCCACAAGCACTGGCGCTCTGAGCTTCCTAGCCACAGCACAGTGGGGACGTTCCTTCTCGGCACAGCCACAGCCCAGCTCCGAAATTCAAAACGTCCAGCCACTGCTCCCACACCAAAGGGGCTAGCACTGAAAGCTCTTGCTGGCCATCACCTGCCCTAGGCAGCCCTTCCACAGCCCCACAAGCACTGGCGCTCTGAGCTTCCTAGCCACAGCACAGTGGGGACGTTCCTTCTCGGCACAGCCACAGCCCAGCTCCGAAATTCAAAACGTCCAGCCACTGCTCCCACACCAAAGGGGCTAGCACTGAAAGCTCTTGCTGGCCATCACCTGCCCTAGGCAGCCCTTCCACAGCCCCACAAGCACTGGCGCTCTGAGCTTCCTAGCCACAGCACAGTGGGGACGTTCCTTCTCGGCACAGCCACAGCCCAGCTCCGAAATTCGAAACGTCCAGCCACTGCTCCCACACCAAAGGGGCTAGCACTGAAAGCTCTTGCTGGCCATCACCTGCCCTAGGCAGCCCTTCCACAGCCCCACAAGCACTGGCGCTCTGAGCTTCCTAGCCACAGCACAGTGGGGACGTTCCTTCTCGGCACAGCCACAGCCCAGCTCCGAAATTCAAAACGTCCAGCCACTGCTCCCACACCAAAGGGGCTAGCACTGAAAGCTCTTGCTGGCCATCACCTGCCCTAGGCAGCCCTTCCACAGCCCCACAAGCACTGGCGCTCTGAGCTTCCTAGCCACAGCACAGTGGGGACGTTCCTTCTCGGCACAGCCACAGCCCAGCTCCGAAATTCAAAACGTCCAGCCACTGCTCCCACACCAAAGGGGCTAGCACTGAAAGCTCTTGCTGGCCATCACCTGCCCTAGGCAGCCCTTCCACAGCCCCACAAGCACTGGCGCTCTGAGCTTCCTAGCCACAGCACAGTGGGGACGTTCCTTCTCGGCACAGCCACAGCCCAGCTCCGAAATTCGAAACGTCCAGCCACTGCTCCCACACCAAAGGGGCTAGCACTGAAAGCTCTTGCTGGCCATCACCTGCCCTAGGCAGCCCTTCCACAGCCCCACAAGCACTGGCGCTCTGAGCTTCCTAGCCACAGCACAGTGGGGACGTTCCTTCTCGGCACAGCCACAGCCCAGCTCCGAAATTCAAAACGTCCAGCCACTGCTCCCACACCAAAGGGGCTAGCACTGAAAGCTCTTGCTGGCCATCACCTGCCCTAGGCAGCCCTTCCACAGCCCCACAAGCACTGGCGCTCTGAGCTTCCTAGCCACAGCACAGTGGGGACGTTCCTTCTCGGCACAGCCACAGCCCAGCTCCGAAATTCAAAACGTCCAGCCACTGCTCCCACACCAAAGGGGCTAGCACTGAAAGCTCTTGCTGGCCATCACCTGCCCTAGGCAGCCCTTCCACAGCCCCACAAGCACTGGCGCTCTGAGCTTCCTAGCCACAGCACAGTGGGGACGTTCCTTCTCGGCACAGCCACAGCCCAGCTCCGAAATTCGAAACGTCCAGCCACTGCTCCCACACCAAAGGGGCTAGCACTGAAAGCTCTTGCTGGCCATCACCTGCCCTAGGCAGCCCTTCCACAGCCCCACAAGCACTGGCGCTCTGAGCTTCCTAGCCACAGCACAGTGGGGACGTTCCTTCTCGGCACAGCCACAGCCCAGCTCCGAAATTCAAAACGTCCAGCCACTGCTCCCACACCAAAGGGGCTAGCACTGAAAGCTCTTGCTGGCCATCACCTGCCCTAGGCAGCCCTTCCACAGCCCCACAAGCACTGGCGCTCTGAGCTTCCTAGCCACAGCACAGTGGGGACGTTCCTTCTCGGCACAGCCACAGCCCAGCTCCGAAATTCAAAACGTCCAGCCACTGCTCCCACACCAAAGGGGCTAGCACTGAAAGCTCTTGCTGGCCATCACCTGCCCTAGGCAGCCCTTCCACAGCCCCACAAGCACTGGCGCTCTGAGCTTCCTAGCCACAGCACAGTGGGGACGTTCCTTCTCGGCACAGCCACAGCCCAGCTCCGAAATTCAAAACGTCCAGCCACTGCTCCCACACCAAAGGGGCTAGCACTGAAAGCTCTTGCTGGACATCACCTGCCCTAGGCAGGCCCTTCCACAGCCCCACAAGCACTGGCGCTCTGAGCTTCCTAGCCACAGCACAGTGGGGACGTTCCTTCTCGGCACAGCCACAGCCCAGCTCCGAAATTCAAAACGTCCAGCCACTGCTCCCACACCAAAGGGGCTAGCACTGAAAGCTCTTGCTGGCCATCACCTGCCCTAGGCTGCCCTTCCACAGCCCCACAAGCACTGGCGCTCTGAGCTTCCTAGCCACAGCACAGTGGGGACGTTCCTTCTCGGCACAGCCACAGCCCAGCTCCGAAATTCGAAACGTCCAGCCACTGCTCCCACACCAAAAGGGGCTAGCACTGAAAGCTCTTGCTGGCCATCACCTGCCCTAGGCAGCCCTTCCACAGCCCCACAAGCACTGGCGCTCTGAGCTTCCTAGCCACAGCACAGTGGGGACGTTCCTTCTCGGCACAGCCACAGCCCAGCTCCGAAATTCGAAACGTCCAGCCACTGCTCCCACACCAAAGGGGCTAGCACTGAAAGCTCTTGCTGGCCATCACCTGCCCTAGGCAGCCCTTCCACAGCCCCACAAGCACTGGCGCTCTGAGCTTCCTAGCCACAGCACAGTGGGGACGTTCCTTCTCGGCACAGCCACAGCCCAGCTCCGAAATTCAAAACGTCCAGCCACTGCTCCCACACCAAAGGGGCTAGCACTGAAAGCTCTTGCTGGCCATCACCTGCCCTAGGCAGCCCTTCCACAGCCCCACAAGCACTGGCGCTCTGAGCTTCCTAGCCACAGCACAGTGGGGACGTTCCTTCTCGGCACAGCCACAGCCCAGCTCCGAAATTCAAACGTCCAGCCACTGCTCCCACACCAAAGGGGCTAGCACTGAAAGCTCTTGCTGGCCATCACCTGCCCTAGGCAGCCCTTCCACAGCCCCCACAAGCACTGGCGCTCTGAGCTTCCTAGCCACAGCACAGTGGGGACGTTCCTTCTCGGCACAGCCACAGCCCAGCTCCGAAATTCAAAACGTCCAGCCACTGCTCCCACACCAAAGGGGCTAGCACTGAAAGCTCTTGCTGGCCATCACCTTCCCTAGGCTGCCCTTCCACAGCCCCACAAGCACTGGCGCTCTGAGCTTCCTAGCCACAGCACAGTGGGGAC
>NW_027472489.1:17500-20000 GCF_965638725.1 Aptenodytes patagonicus | reverse complement strand
GCAGACAGCCGCCCGCGCGCGGGAGGCCGGGGGCGAGGACCGCGCCTCCCCCCCTTCCCTCTTCTCCCCCCACCGCCGCGCCGGGACCGACCGACCGACCGGCCCGGCCAACCCCGGCGGCCACGGCGGGACGAGCTCCGCCCAGCGGGCGCCCCGGGAGCGGGGAGCTTCGGCGCGCTCCCCGAGTCTCGATTTAGGGGGACGAAGGCCCTTCGCCTCGGCCGACGACGCCGGGCCGCGGGGAACCGCTCCCCGGGCCCGGGGGCCGCCGCGCGCGGGCCTGCGAGCCGCCCCAGCCGCGCCGCTGCGCCCGCCGCCCGCCCAGGGGCGGCGGCCCAGGCGGCGATTGATCGTCAAGCGACGCTCAGACAGGCGTAGCCCCGGGAGGAACCCGGGGCCGCAAGTGCGTTCGAAGTGTCGATGATCAATGTGTCCTGCAATTCACATTAATTCTCGCAGCTAGCTGCGTTCTTCATCGACGCACGAGCCGAGTGATCCACCGCTAAGAGTTGTCTGCTTTTCGGCACCGCCCCGCGCGCGCGGGGGGACCGGGACCGCTCCCCGAGAGCGGCCCCTCTCTGAGGACGGCCCACCGCCCGACCGCCCCACCGCCCCCCTCCGCCCGCGCGGAGGGGGCGCGACGCGGCGCGACGCGGCGGAGAGGCCTCGCCTCGCCTGACCGTACGAGCACACTGAGGAGGAGGGGGGGAGAGGAAGGGGGAACGGAACGGAAAACCCCGAACGGCAAGGGCGGGGAGCCCGCGCTCCCGACCGACCTGGGAAACGCACCTTGCCCTCGCTTCGGAGCCGGCCCAGGCGCCCGGGCTCGGCCCGGGCTCCGCACGGAGGAGGCGGCGGCGCGCACGGCCGCGCCCCGCCTGCCCGCCTCGCTCGGGACACGGAGGCTGCTGCCGCCGACGACGACGGCGACGGGCGGCAGCGGGGCGCCCCGCCGGCCCCGCGCGCGCCTCCGCGACAACCACGCCGCGCTACGACAGCCGCCTAGCCCCAACCCACGGCTCGCCCCGACGGCACCTCCGCGGCTCCGCCGCCGCGCCGGAGGCGGCAACCGCCGGAGCCCGAGACGGCGACGCACCGCCCGCGGAACCGCCGGACGGCGCCCGCCGCCGCGCCGCGGCGGCCGCCCTCCCGGCGCCGCCGCCGCCGCTTCTCGCCTCGGCCCCTTCCGCGGGCACGCGCCGGGCGGAAGGCGGACGGCGCTAAGCCGGGGGCGGCGCCCGCTCTCCCCGTTTCCACGCGGAGACCGGGAGTGGGACGCCCCCGACCGCCCGACCGACCGCCCGGCACGGCCGGGAAGGGCGGCAGGGAAGCGACGGGCGGGGCCCGGGCCGGGACAGCCGCGCGGCCGGCGGCGGGCGCCCTCCGGCCGACCGACACGCCGAGCGGCGACGCCGCCGCTCGGACGGGGGGTGCCGCCCTCGCCGGCGGCTAGCGGCGGGACACCGCCGAGCAGCTCGCCGGGGCTGGGAAGGAGCGGAGCGCAGCGCGCCGCGGCGCCGCGACGGAGGCGCGGCGGCCCGGCGGCCGCCCGGCGAGCCCCCGCCGCGGGGACTCGCCGCCCCGGCGGAGAGCCCGCGCTCCCGCCGGGGTCGCCCGTTGCGAGGCAGGCAGGCCGGCCACGGCCGGCTACCCCGCCGCGGTCTCTCCGCCGAGACCGGACCGCGGAGAGGGGGGGGCAGCGGGACCCCCTCCCCGGCACGGCACGGCCGCCCGCGGGACGAGCGCGGGCGGCGGCGTCCGCACGGGGGGCTTCGGGGAGCAACTCCCGCCCCTCGAGGCGCCACCGCCCGGCCGAACCCGCGGGCCGCGCCGAGCCGCCCGCGTCTTTAAACCTCCGCCCGGCTCCGCGGCCTTCGGCCCCCGGGCTCGCCGAGGGAGGGCCGCGGAAGCGCGGACGCTAGGTACCTGGCCCTGGGGCGAGGGAAACGACCTGCAGGCCCCGCGGGGGTGCCTCCCCCGCTGCCGCCCTCGGGGGAGCGTCCGCCCGCGGGGGCGCGCCCGACATCCGCCGCCATCACCTCGGCCTCCTTCCCGGGGCCCGGGGTTTCCCTCAGTAGCCCGGCGCTGCGCCCGGGAGGAGAGCCGTGGCTCGGGCCGCCCGCTGGCGCGGGGCGCGACCCGGCGGGGGCCTCGCCCGCCGAAGGCGGCGGCGGCGGCGCCCGTCCGCGCCTCCGGCTCCCCCGCAGGGGAGGGGAGGCGAGGCGGGGGTGCCGCCGCGCCGCACGGCGCCGCGCGCCAGCCCGGAACGCCCGGAGGCCTCGCCCTGCGCGGCCGGCCGGACGGCAGGGCGGGCTGCTCCGCAGCAGCCCGCCCCGGTGCGGGGAGGGCCGGGGGAGCCGCCCCCCCCGACCCCGAAGGCCCTCTCTCTCTCGCCGCTCGCACCTGCCGGCCCCGCGGCGTCGGCGTCGCCGCCGGTCGCCGCTTCCTCCTCCGGCTCGAGCGGGCTCGGCCGGCGGGGCTCGTCACACCCCGCGCCGGC
>NW_027472489.1:5000-12500 GCF_965638725.1 Aptenodytes patagonicus | reverse complement strand
AGGCATCTCTGCCTCGGGGCCTCTACCAGCACTCGCCATCGCCATCATCGGGCCCTCGGGGGGACGGGGGAAAGCCGCGCCGAGCTCCGCTGCGCTCCCCCCGCCCTTCCAGCGTTCGAGTGCCGGCGGCGGCCGCCGCCGCCGGTCTTCGCTCTTCGCCCTGCTCCGCGGGAGCCGAACCGTCCGGGGGAACCGCCACTACGCCCGCCGAGCGCCCCACTTGGCCGGCCGAGGCGAGGCCGTTGCAGCCGCTGGCTAGCGCCGCTCTCGGAGGCGAGTCCCCACTCCCTCCTATAGTACGGACAGGCACGTCCCCGCCCCCGGCAAGCTGCAAGAACGGTGCCTCCGCCCACCGGGGGGGCGCGCCGCCGCCGCCGCCTTTTACGATGACGTAACTGGAGGCAGCGAAAAACAGCGACCCCTTGGGCAGCTCCGAGCAGGCGGCGGGGACAACACGTCTACCCCTCAGCCCCGGAAACGCGACCAAGTCCCGCCGGAGCCCGGTAGACGTGGCCACCCTTTTCGCCGGACGCGCCGACAGCGACGGTCCGCGCTCTCCGGGGACCGCCGCCGGCCGCCGCCGGCCCCGGAGCCGGGTCGACCTGGCGGCCACCTGCGGAGCCGGGTAGACCTAGCGGCCGCCACCGGCCGCGGAGGCGGGTAGACGTGGCGCCCGGCCGCGGAGGTCGGTAGACGTGGCGCCCGGCCGCGGAGGCCGGTAGACGTGGCGTCCGACCGCGGAGGCCGGTAGACGTGGCGTCCGACCGCGGAGGCCGGTAGACGTGGCGTCCGGCCGCGGAGGCGGGTAGACGTGGCGTCCGACCGCGGAGGCCGGTAGACGTGGCGTCCGACCGCGGAGGTCGGTAGACGTGGCGTCCGACCGCGGAGGTCGGTAGACGTGGCGTCCGACCGCGGAGGTCGGTAGACGTGGCGTCCGACCGCGGAGGCCGGTAGACGTGGCGTCCGACCGCGGAGGCGGGTAGACGTGGCGTCCGACCGCGGAGGTCGGTAGACGTGGCGTCCGGCCGCGGAGGCGGGTAGACGTGGCGTCCGACCGCGGAGGCCGGTAGACGTGGCGTCCGACCGCGGAGGCCGGTAGACGTGACGTCCGACCGCGGAGGCCGGTAGACGTGGCGTCCGACCGCGGAGGTCGGTAGACGTGGCGTCCGGCCGCGGAGGTTCGTAGACGTGGCGTCCGGCCGCGGAGGCGGGTAGACGTGGCGTCCGGCCGCGGAGGCGGGTGCACGTGGCGGCCGGCCGCCACGTGCTCCGGAGCCGGCTGGACCGGCCAGCCCGGTTCTCCCCAGGCCGAGCTGTGGGTGGGTGGTGGTGGGGGCTAATTTCTACTTTTTTCCCCTTTTTCGGGATTTACGCGAATCTGGCGCAAGGGCCACCCCGTCCCTGTTTCAGCAGGGCGGCGGGGGTCGTGGGGGGGGGTCCGGGGGGGTTAACTTTTTTTTTCCCCCTTTTTCGGGATTTACGCGAATCTGGCGCAAGGGCCACCCCGTCCCTGTTTCAGCAGGGCGGCGGGGGGGCGTGGGGGGGGGTCCGGGGGGGTTAACTTTTTTTTCCCCCCTTTTTCGGGATTTACGCGAATCTGGCGCAAGGGCCACCCCGTCCCTGTTTCAGCAGGGCGGCGGGGGGCGGGGGGGGGGGTCCGGGGGGGTTAATTTTTTTTTTTTCTCCTTTTTCGGGATTTACGCGAATCTGGCGCAAGGGCCACCCCGTCCCTGTTTCAGCAGGGCGGCGGGGGGGCGTGGGGGGGGGTCCGGGGGGGTTAATTTTTTTTTTTCCCCTTTTTCGGGATTTACGCGAATCTGGCGCAAGGGCCACCCCGTCCCTGTTTCAGCAGGGCGGCGGGGGTCGTGGGGGGGGGTCCGGGGGGGTTAACTTTTTTTTCCCCCCTTTTTCGGGATTTACGCGAATCTGGCGCAAGGGCCACCCCGTCCCTGTTTCAGCAGGGCGGCGGGGGGCGTGGGGGGGGGTCCGGGGGGGTTAACTTTTTTTTTCCCCCTTTTTCGGGATTTACGCGAATCTGGCGCAAGGGCCACCCCGTCCCTGTTTCAGCAGGGCGGCGGGGGGGCGTGGGGGGGGGTCCGGGGGGGTTAACTTTTTTTTCCCCCCTTTTTCGGGATTTACGCGAATCTGGCGCAAGGGCCACCCCGTCCCTGTTTCAGCAGGGCGGCGGGGGGCGGGGGGGGGGGTCCGGGGGGGTTAATTTTTTTTTTTTCTCCTTTTTCGGGATTTACGCGAATCTGGCGCAAGGGCCACCCCGTCCCTGTTTCAGCAGGGCGGCGGGGGGGCGTGGGGGGGGGTCCGGGGGGGTTAATTTTTTTTTTTCCCCTTTTTCGGGATTTACGCGAATCTGGCGCAAGGGCCACCCCGTCCCTGTTTCAGCAGGGCGGCGGGGGTCGTGGGGGGGGGTCCGGGGGGGTTAACTTTTTTTTCCCCCCTTTTTCGGGATTTACGCGAATCTGGCGCAAGGGCCACCCCGTCCCTGTTTCAGCAGGGCGGCGGGGGGCGTGGGGGGGGGTCCGGGGGGGTTAACTTTTTTTTTCCCCCTTTTTCGGGATTTACGCGAATCTGGCGCAAGGGCCACCCCGTCCCTGTTTCAGCAGGGCGGCGGGGGGGCGTGGGGGGGGGTCCGGGGGGGTTAACTTTTTTTTTCCCCCTTTTTCGGGATTTACGCGAATCTGGCGCAAGGGCCACCCCGTCCCTGTTTCAGCAGGGCGGCGGGGGTCGTGGGGGGGGGTCCGGGGGGGTTAACTTTTTTTTTCCCCCTTTTTCGGGATTTACGCGAATCTGGCGCAAGGGCCACCCCGTCCCTGTTTCAGCAGGGCGGCGGGGGGGCGTGGGGGGGGGTCCGGGGGGGTTAACTTTTTTTTCCCCCCTTTTTCGGGATTTACGCGAATCTGGCGCAAGGGCCACCCCGTCCCTGTTTCAGCAGGGCGGCGGGGGGCGGGGGGGGGGGTCCGGGGGGGTTAACTTTTTTTTTCCCCCTTTTTCGGGATTTACGCGAATCTGGCGCAAGGGCCACCCCGTCCCTGTTTCAGCAGGGCGGCGGGGGGGCGTGGGGGGGGGTCCGGGGGGGTTAACTTTTTTTTCCCCCCTTTTTCGGGATTTACGCGAATCTGGCGCAAGGGCCACCCCGTCCCTGTTTCAGCAGGGCGGCGGGGGGCGGGGGGGGGGGTCCGGGGGGGTTAATTTTTTTTTTTTCTCCTTTTTCGGGATTTACGCGAATCTGGCGCAAGGGCCACCCCGTCCCTGTTTCAGCAGGGCGGCGGGGGGGCGTGGGGGGGGGTCCGGGGGGGTTAATTTTTTTTTTTCCCCTTTTTCGGGATTTACGCGAATCTGGCGCAAGGGCCACCCCGTCCCTGTTTCAGCAGGGCGGCGGGGGTCGTGGGGGGGGGTCCGGGGGGGTTAACTTTTTTTTCCCCCCTTTTTCGGGATTTACGCGAATCTGGCGCAAGGGCCACCCCGTCCCTGTTTCAGCAGGGCGGCGGGGGGCGTGGGGGGGGGTCCGGGGGGGTTAACTTTTTTTTTCCCCCTTTTTCGGGATTTACGCGAATCTGGCGCAAGGGCCACCCCGTCCCTGTTTCAGCAGGGCGGCGGGGGGGCGTGGGGGGGGGTCCGGGGGGGTTAACTTTTTTTTCCCCCCTTTTTCGGGATTTACGCGAATCTGGCGCAAGGGCCACCCCGTCCCTGTTTCAGCAGGGCGGCGGGGGTCGTGGGGGGGGGTCCGGGGGGGTTAACTTTTTTTTTCCCCCTTTTTCGGGATTTACGCGAATCTGGCGCAAGGGCCACCCCGTCCCTGTTTCAGCAGGGCGGCGGGGGGGCGTGGGGGGGGGTCCGGGGGGGTTAATTTTTTTTTTTCCCCTTTTTCGGGATTTACGCGAATCTGGCGCAAGGGCCACCCCGTCCCTGTTTCAGCAGGGCGGCGGGGGGGCGTGGGGGGGGGTCCGGGGGGGTTAACTTTTTTTTTTCCCCTTTTTCGGGATTTACGCGAATCTGGCGCAAGGGCCACCCCGTCCCTGTTTCAGCAGGGCGGCGGGGGGGCGTGGGGGGGGGTCCGGGGGGGTTATTTTTTTTTTTTCCCCTTTTTCGGGATTTACGCGAATCTGGCGCAAGGGCCACCCCGTCCCTGTTTCAGCAGGGCGGCGGGGGGGCGTGGGGGGGGGTCCGGGGGGGTTAACTTTTTTTTTTCCCCTTTTTCGGGATTTACGCGAATCTGGCGCAAGGGCCACCCCGTCCCTGTTTCAGCAGGGCGGCGGGGGGGCGTGGGGGGGGGTCCGGGGGGGTTAACTTTTTTTTTTCCCCTTTTTCGGGATTTACGCGAATCTGGCGCAAGGGCCACCCCGTCCCTGTTTCAGCAGGGCGGCGGGGGGGCGTGGGGGGGGGTCCGGGGGGGTTAACTTTTTTTTTTCCCCTTTTTCGGGATTTACGCGAATCATGGTACAAGGACGGCCACCCCGTCATTTTGAATGGATTTTTAAGAATTTCGGGTTTTTTAAACGCCCCCCTCCCCCGCCGCCGCCCTCAACGCACGCGCCCACAGGCACGCGCCCCCCCCGCCCCGAACCGGTGGCCGCCGTGCGCTCGCCGGCTTCACCGCCCCGTCCAGCCTCTCCGCTCCGCTCCGCCCCGCCCTCCCCCCCCCCCCCCCCGGCTCACGGCAAGTCTGCCCTCCCGGCCGGCTTTTTTCCTCCCCAGCTGGTAGGGGAGGGGCCGGGTAGAGGCGGCGGCCCCCGGGGCGAGTTCGCCGTCTGCCGGGAGACTTCAGGACGGGGCGTCCCTTGCCGGGTTATTATTTCTTTTTTTAATGAAACAAATGTATTAGAAGAAGTATCTGCGACCCTGCAGACGCCACCCGCCCCCCCCCCCGGCGGCACACGCGCGCTCAGAGAGACACACACACAGACACGGAGACACACACACACACACACACACACACACACACACAGAGACACAGACACAGACACAGACACAGACACAGACACAGACACAGACACACCGACACGCACACCTGCGCGCGCGCGCTCCCCCTCCCGCCCTCTCTCCCTCCCCGCGCTGCAGTTCCGTACGCGCCGGCCGGCGGGTGCGGCCCCTCCGCCCCGACCGCAGACTCTCCGGCGCCCCGGAGCAGCGGGGGGGGCGGGCTGGGGGAGGTGTGCGTCCGCAGCCGCGCGCTCTGCGCATGCGCGCGCGCCCCGCTGCCCGGCAACCGGGCCCCCGCCCGCCCGCCCGCCCGCCCACGGCGAAAGGGCGCCGGTTCCCGCCACGCCAACGTTCCCGCGCTCGGTCGCGACGGCGGCGGCAGCGGCAGGGGAGGGAGGCCGGCGCAGAGGCAGGCTGGGGAGGGGGGGGATACAGGGATTCGGAGAAGGTTTCCGTTTGGGTCGTTTGCGGGTTTTTTTTTCACACAGACACACACCCACCGCTGCCCCGTTTTGCGTTCGTTGGTTTTTCAGCCCGCGGCGGGGGCGGCGGGCAGGCGCGCAGCAGGGCGAGAGGGAGGGAGGGAGGGAGGCGGGAGCCGGGGCACGGGCACGGCAGGGCAGCGACTCGGCAGCCGGGCTTAGAGACCGCACGCCGCCGGGACTCCCCTCTGCCGCGCGGGCATAGAGGCGGCAGGGACGCCGCCGGCTCCTAAAGTCTCCCGGGGCGGCCAACCGACTGGCGGAAGGCGGGGGGGGGGGGGGGGGGGGGCGGGCGGGGCCGGGGGCCGCCACCTCTGCCCGGTCCGCGGCCCCCCGGCGGCTTCGGCGGCGAGGAAAAAAAAGGTAAGGCGGGGGGCGGGGGGGGGGGGAGGGCGGGCGCAAAGAAAAGCGATAAAGAAATGAAAAGCTGAAGGAACGGTAACAGAAAAGAAGCGGGGGGCGGGCGGGGCAGGCGCGTGTATCGGTAACGCGTTCCGGAACTAGCTCGACCGAGACAAACTACCGCTCGATTCCTCGAACTTTTTTTTTTTTTTTTTTTTTTTTACGCCTTCCTCTAGCGTACACCGGGAGGTAATCGCTAACTCTTTAACCGCGTCGATCGAGAGGAACGAATCGTGACGAGGACGTTGGAGTCTCCGTAATGAACGGTCGGTCGATGCGCGTTTGACCGCCGGCTTTCTCGCACCCCCGTAGATGTCGAAGACGCGTCGAGACGGCGAACTATTATGATAAGCCTACCGGCGATCAAGCGAGAAAGCGTGAAGAAATAGCGAGTCATGCTCGTTAATCGTCGACGACGAACAAGGCCTCGGTCCGTCTCGAGAAGGGACGACCGTCCCTCCGAACGCGTCACCCGTCGAGTCCTCCTCACCCTCTTACCGAACTCGGTCTCAAACGGTGTTCTCGCCGGACATCTACGGTAGAGAAGGAGGGCAACGGGTAGCGAGCCACGAACGAGCGTTGTTCGTTAATTATCGGTCCCCACAAACCTACACGCTCGGCTCCGCGCCGGGGCGGCCGGCTGCGCCCCGGCTCCGCGCCGGGCGGACAGGTCTACCCGGGGCTCCGCCAGAAAAGGGCGCGTCCGCGGCGGCTGCGCGAGGAAAGCCCGGCTGCGCCCCGGCCCCGCGCCGGGCGGACAGGTCTACCCGGGGCTCCGGGCGGACAGGTCTACCCGGGGCTCCGCGAGAAGAGGGCGAGTCCGCGGCGGCTGCGCGAGGAAAGCCCGGCTGCGCCCCGGCCCCGCGCCGGGCGGACAGGTCTACCCGGGGCTCCGCGACGAACGGGCGGGTCCGCGGCGGCTGCGCGAGGAAAGCCCGGCTGCGCCCCGGCCCCGCGCCGGGCGGACAGGTCTACCCGGGGCTCCGGGCGGACAGGTCTACCCGGGGCTCCGCGAGAAGAGGGCGAGTCCGCGGCGGCTGCGCGAGGAAAGCCCGGCTGCGCCCCGGCCCCGCGCCGGGCGGACAGGTCTACCCGGGGCTCCGCGACGAACGGGCGGGTCCGCGGCGGCTGCGCGAGGAAAGCCCGGCTGCGCCCCGGCCCCGCGCCGGGCGGACAGGTCTACCCGGGGCTCCGGGCGGACAGGTCTACCCGGGGCTCCGCGAGAAGAGGGCGAGTCCGCGGCGGCTGCGCGAGGAAAGCCCGGCTGCGCCCCGGCTCCGCGCCGGGCGGACAGGTCTACCCGGGGCTCCGCCAGGAAAGGGCGCGTCCGCGGCGGCTGCGCGAGGAAAGCCCGGCTGCGCCCCGGCCCCGCGCCGGGCGGACAGGTCTACCCGGGGCTCCGGGCGGACAGGTCTACCCGGGGCTCCGCGAGAAGAGGGCGAGTCCGCGGCGGCTGCGCGAGGAAAGCCCGGCTGCGCCCCGGCCCCGCGCCGGGCGGACAGGTCTACCCGGGGCTCCGCGACGAACGGGCGGGTCCGCGGCGGCTGCGCGAGGAAAGCCCGGCTGCGCCCCGGCCCCGCGCCGGGCGGACAGGTCTACCCGGGGCTCCGGGCGGACAGGTCTACCCGGGGCTCCGCGAGAAGAGGGCGAGTCCGCGGCGGCTGCGCGAGGAAAGCCCGGC
>NW_027472488.1:0-24288 GCF_965638725.1 Aptenodytes patagonicus | reverse complement strand
TAAGAAAAATATTTCTTTCTTTTGCTGAACCAAGGCAAAGGAGGTGACGGGACATTGGCAGTGCAATCACTTATTTCAAATATCTTTTTTGTTCTGTTAGGAAAATGAAATTACCTCTTCAACATTGCAAACATTGCCATGTCAAGACTGCTGACTGTCAAGATCTGCCTCTAAATTCAGATCATAACTACCCCTCCCTTCTATGAAAAAAAGAACAGAAGTCATACTGTGAACTTGTCCCACTACCATTAAAATCAGTGACACCAGCAATCCTGCACTCAGCCCACTCTTTTGGAGAAATACTTTAGACAAAGGATTTTTTTCATTAAGCATCTGCTGTATTGCAAGTGCATCTGTAGCTATAAATTACCCACAAAATGTTCCTTTTAGAAATGATCAGGATGTATTTTGGGAATATTTGTGGCCATAGTATAAGGGACCCTGATTATTCTTCCCTTAATCCTGATTTTACACTGGTATGTACCAACAGACTTCAGCCTTTATACTCCTGGTTTACTTTATAATATAAAGTAAAGAATATAATATAATATAAATTATATTATATAATATAAATAATATAAATATATAATATAAAGTAAAGAATATAATATAAAGTAAGAAGGGAATCAGTCCTTCATAGCTGAACAGAACAGATGTGTGGTTTTAAATGACTGAAAATTGTATTTCTTCACTGTAGATTAAACATCCTCCTACTGCTTGTTAAATGCACTTGTTCATTTGCTTGATTGACTATAGATTCAGTCGTCTTTTTGAGAAATGGATATCCTTAGATGAGGTAGTCTCAGCATTCAGTAGTATGTTGATGCCAAGTCTCCTGCAGTACAGCATGCTTTGAAATTTTCATCAACAAAATATTGTGTAGAATGTGAACAGGGGAAAAAAAAACAACACACAAATGTTGTTTCCCACAGGCAGAGACTAGGTAATATAAACCAAGAAAACTCTACTGATAAATGAAGCAAATTTACACCCTCCTTCTGATCCTGTATTTCCACCTTGGGAAAAAAAAAAAGGAAGAAAAAAAGAAATAGGATTTATTTGTACATCTCTCTTGTTTTAAAATTCACACTTCTGTCCTGGTTTCATCTGGGATGGAGTTAATTTTCTCCTAGTAGCTGGTACAGTGCTGTGTTTTGGATTTAGTATGAGAATAATGTTGATAACACACCAATGTTTTAGTTGTTGCTGAGCAGTGCTTACACTAGTCAAGGACTTTTCAGCTTCCCATGCTCTACCGACTGAGAAGGCTGGAGGTGCACAAGAAGCTGGGAGGGGGCACAGCCAGGACAGCTGACCCCAACTGGCCAAAGGGACATTCCATACCATGTGACATCATGCTCAGTACATAAACTGGGGGAAAGCTGGCCGGGGGGGCTGCTGTCTGGGGCCTGGCTGGCCATCGGTCGGTGGGTGATGAGCAATTGTACTGTGCATCACTTGCTTTGTGTATTATTATTATTATTAGTAGTAGTAGTAGTAGTATTTTATTTTATTTCAATTATTAAACTGTTTTTATCTCAACCCACAAGTTTTCTCACTTCTACTCTTCTGATTCTCTCTCCCATCCCACTGGGGTGGGGGGGAGTGAGCGAGCAGCTGTATGGTGCTCAGTTGCCGACTGAGGTGAAACCACAACTTCACATAACAAAACAGATCACATTAACACTAGCATCCACTGAGAGAAACAGGGATATTATCTAAGTCCCATTTTATGTCTCCAGGATTCCTGCATCTGAAAATTGACACAATTATGGCTGTTCTCATAGAAACCTTGAATCTCTCAAGTGAAGAAACAACCAACACATAGTGTCTTGTTCAAAGACTTTTTGAGGTCACTCTATTCAACACAACAACAGAAGGTCGGGGTAATGGTGATGTAGTCTCTTCCAAAACTACCATCAGAGTCCACTGGGAAGTCAAGACATCTCATAAAGTCTAATGGCATTTTGGCATCTGTTCTAGAGAGCTTCCCTGCCACCTCCTTCCTTCCCCTTCTCCCCTCCTAGTAGAAGTGCAGCAGCTACATGACAGAAGGCTGGAAATGTAAGCATTAAGCAGCTAACCTGTGGTTCCTTTTACTATTTTTTTAAAAATCCTTTCTGCTTCTAGGGTTCACATAGCTCTGTCAGAATTTCAGTTTCAATGGAATAAGAGCCAATTCAGTTGATTCCCTGGTGGCTATCTAGAATGTGATTCCTGTGGAGTTATTCATAGATTAGTTAGTGTCCTTTACAGAAACTCTAAATCTTATATAGGTTGGTGCGCTTATTCCTGGATTAAATCTATGCTTTCCACAGCTAATACTGACACATCTCAATATAGCTCTCATTCATTTAGGGACTTTGGTAACCACTAAGGGAATTATCAAGGGGTTAGAAACAAAACAGCTCTCAGAAGAGCTCTGATTCATCCTTCAGAAGCTTGCACAATTCCTCTGCATTTATTTTGACAGAACATAGAGTTCTTACATGCAGCAAAGCTCTGTGGGTATCCTGGATATTTTTGCACTGTATGAAGCAAAGGTAAAGGGAGACATAAAGTCATACATACCAGCTTTGTTTAAAGAGACCTCAGCTATTAACTGAAAATGTGATATATGTTCAGCCTCTAATCTTCTGCTCCCTGATGAGAGCGTCACCACCAGATACAATAGGACAAAGAACAGTGTGGGAATTCAAAATAAAAAGATAAGGATGCATGCTTTATCATAAAAGAAAAACTGAGTGCATGATTGGCTCTTCAGTGTACTATGTGAACACAGAGCTCTACTTGCAAGTTTTCAGATGGGGAACTGATTTCCTTCCAAAAAAGTTATTTATGCTTTCTGGGTTTACACTTTGATCTTCCCCCCCCACGTCACTGAGATGTTTCACTGCCAGTTCACAAAGCCAGGTTATGAGAACTTTAGACATCTTGGTTTAGATTTTCTTTGGAGGAGGCACACTTTTGAGGAACAAATAGAATCTCTATCACTCTCTGTCTTAGAATCATAGAATCATAGAATCATTAAGGTTGGAAAAGACCCCTAAGATCATTGAGTCCAACCGTCAAGCCAACACCACCATGTCCACTAAACCATGTCCCTAAGCACCTCATCTACACATCTTTTAAATA
Source organism: Aptenodytes patagonicus (assembly GCF_965638725.1). Taxonomy (NCBI): domain Eukaryota; kingdom Metazoa; phylum Chordata; class Aves; order Sphenisciformes; family Spheniscidae; genus Aptenodytes; species Aptenodytes patagonicus. Next base: position 21,153 of record NW_027472488.1, on the reverse strand, counting down.
CCTCCAGGGATAGTGACTCAACCACTCCCCTGGGCAGCCTGATCCAATGTTTAACCACTCTTTCAGTAAAGAAATTTTTCCTCACGTCCAATCTAAACCTCCCCTGGCGCAACAAGAGGCCATTTCCTCTCGTCCTATCGCTTGTTACTTGGGAGAAGAGACCGACACCCACCTCGCTACAACCTCCTTTCAAGGAGTTGTAGAGAGCGATGAGGTCTCCCCTCAGCCTCCTCTTCTCCAGGCTAAACAACCCCAGTTCCCTCAGCCGCTCCTCAGAAGACTTGTTCTCCAGACCCCTCACCAGCCTCGTTGCCCTTCTCTGGACATGCTCCAGCACCTCAACGTCCTTCTTGTAGTGAGGGGCCCAAAACTGAACACAGTATTCGAGGTGCGGCCTCACCAGTGCCGAGTACAGGGGCACAATCACTTCCCTACTCCTGCTGGCCACACTAGTTCTGACACAGGCCAGGAGGCCATTGGCCTTCTTGGCCACCTGGGCACACTGCCGGCTCATGTTCAGCCGGCTGTCGACCAGCACCCCCAGGTCCTTTTCCAACAGGCAGCTTTCCAGCCACTCTTCCCCAAGCCTGTAGCGCTGCATGGGGTTGTTGTGGCCCAAGTGTAGGACCCGGCACTTGGCCTTGTTGACCCTCACACAGTTGGCCTCGGCCCATCCATCCAGCCTGTCCAGGTCCCTCTGCAGAGCCTTCCTACCCTCGAGCAGATCAACACTCCCGCCCAACTTGGTGTCATCTGCAAACTTACTGAGGGTGCACTCGATCCCCTCATCCAGATCATTGATAAAGATATTGAACAAGACTGGCCCCAAAACTGAGCCCTGGGGAACACCGCTCGTGACCGGCCGCCAACTGGATGTAACTCCATTCACCACAACTCTCTGGGCCTGGCCGTCCAGCCAGTTTTTGACCCAGCGCAGAGTACACCTGTCTAAGCCGTGAGCCGCCAGCTTCTCTAGGAGAATGCTGTGGGAGACGGTGTCAAGGGCCTTGCTGAAGTCCAGGTAGACCACATCCACAGCCTTTCCCTCATCCACTAGGCGGGTCACCTGGTCATAGAAGGAGATCAGGTTGGTCAAGCAGGACCTGCCTCTCATGAACCCGTGCTGGCTGGGCCTGATCCCCTGGTTGTCCCGCACATGCCTTGTGAGCGCCCTCAAGATGAACCACTCCATAATCTTCCCCGGCACCGAGGTCAGGCTGACAGGCCTGTAGTTCCCCGGATTCTCCTTCCGGCCCTTCTTGTGGATGGGCGTCACATTGGCAAGCCTCCAGTCGTCCGGGACCTCCCCCGTTAACCAGGACTGCTGATAAATGATGGAGAGTGGCTTGGCAAGCTCCTCCACCAGCTCTCTCAGCACTCTCGGGTGGATCCCATCCGGCCCCATAGACTTGTGAGCGTCCAGGTGGCGTAGCAGGTCATTGACTGCTTCCTCTTGGATTATGGGGTGTTCATCCTGCTCGCCGTCCCTGTCTTCCAGCTCAGGGGGCTGAGTACCATTCTTTTGGTAAAGAAATTTTTCCTCATGTCCAATCTAAACCTCCCCTGGCGCAACTTGAGGCCATTTTTGATTGGTTAATGACATCTAATTAACCCACAGTGAACTAGGCATTAAGGATCAATAACAGCAGTATAACAGATGAATCATAATATTAGAAACTTGTAAGGTGGTAATAAAGCGATACATTTCTAAACACCCTTCAGTATCTTATTCCAAGAAGTTATAATCACAGACATAGTCATGCTAGTATACACACACAGGGCTGTACACACATCTGCTGTCAGGAAGTGTGGGTTACAAGCACAGTCCCTCTTCTGGAAGGGCAGGTCCCCCATTTAGACACATCTCTTTTTGAAGATGTGGGTGCTTCTGCTTTATTTGTACCTGTGCCTTTCCCTACAATCCTCTAATGCACTCACCAGTGAGAAATTACCCCCTGTGTTCATAAACATGCCCCCAATCAGCCTCTGGGACACCTTAGGGCTTCTGAAATGTCACCAAGGTCAGCAACCACATGGATTTCCTGTGGTGAGAGTCCTGGAAAGACTAAGCCACCTAGCCTTCTGTGTGCATGTGTTGGTGTCCACCTGTGAGAAAGGAGGGTGTCGTTATAGCCAGTGGGGATCTAGTCAGTGAAGCCTTGTGGTGAATATAGCTGATTTGAAGGCAGACGCCCAGGAAACCCATTCACTTATTTAAACAGAGGCATCTAATCCCATTTCAGACACGTTACAGTGCTCCTCCTTACCTTCAGCTACTGCTCCAGAAACACATGGGTCTCTGATAGATTGTTCCTCTGTCATATCTGCAAGCCCCATATGGATATCCCATTTTATGATCTTGGGTAACCTATGGCATTCAAATGGTGCTATGTGTCTATATTTAGGCAACTAAACCAAAACTCTTTTGCTTTAATCAGATGAGCAGTTCTCAACACTCCAGTGGCTAATAAGGATAGATCTCTAAAGCATGGTTTAGCTGCTCAAATTAAAAAGTTTTCATCTAGACCATTTGACATGCTCTAGGATATCCACCACTGATGTTTAGCTGCTACTCCAAGAGGATATGGATCTACCATAGGTACTGGGTCATGTCTGACAGCTTAATGTGGATGTCTTCAGGCATCACTAATGGCACCAGACTGTGATGTGTGATCAACTGAACTGAGCACTCATTGACTGTAGTGGGAGCTTGGACTTCTAAAGTAGATGCAGATTGCACATGCAGATATACTGGTTTGGAAGAGAATTCCACTCTTTCAGCAAAATCTAATCTCTGCTCCCAGTCTTTCCTATCCTCCCTGACTCCTCTTCAACCATCTTTGTCATATTGCATGAATATAGTTTCCCTTTTCTCAGCACCCCTGTAACTCCTGCTAGAGAAGGGTAACAGTAACACATATGGCGTTGCTTACATCCTGCAGTTTAGATCTGCAGCAGCCTCTTGATGCACTGAAACTTTAACGCAGTTAGGTGACAAACATCAAATTTAAACATAGGCAAAGAGAGATTTCAGGGTAAATTGCCCAACTTTGAGTTAATTTTTGCAGGGATGCAAATATTGTTTCACTATCTCCAGAATGCACCCTACAAAAGGTAAACTACGTTAATAAAGCTGCTGTAAGAGTTTCACTCTGAACAAAATAATGCCTTATTTTCTTTTGCATTTCTTTTGTTTTGTTCTCAGAAACAGATGGATCATTTCAGCTGAATCATAAATCAGATTGTGGCTAATGATTAAAGTCAGGAAAGTCTCATGTTTTTGAAAACAGCATCTTATAAGAAAATATCTGTGTGCCATGTACACAACTCATTAAATTGCATACAAAATTTCATGGTATCTAATATATATAATATGAATAGGTATCTTTCAATATGAACGGGGATTAATGTGAAAAACTGGACCAGAGACATAGCTGGTTTGAGGTTGTTTTATTATTTTTCTTGCAGATTTTTTGGGTTACTTTTATTATATTATTTCAAGAATATTTATTTCTTGAGAATAACATTTCACAGTTGTAAATAAGCAATACATAACCTGGTCCTCATTAATTTTACAATCCAGATCCAGCAGGTTTCTCCAAAGACTGACTGAAAACAACACGTGGGATAGAACGCTGAAAACAACAAAGAAGACAGCCTGGTCTTTTTGCTATTTTTAAGCACCAACATTGTAACAACTGTAAATTTTGTTTGAGGTTTGGACCAGGTATGCAGAGGGATGAGATGTTAGATTTATTTTTTATATGTCCATTGGCTGCAAAAGAAGGTGAAGCTCTGGTCTTCAGAAGGTTTTGAGCCTCATCCCTTTAAATATGGAACCAAATTCATTCCAGGCTAGACTTTATTGTTTTCAGTAATACCATTCATTTCAGCAGCACGACTGATTTCTCCTAGCTTGCAACCATGAACAGTTTTGACCTGATGTGCATGATCTTGTGCTGATTTATGAGAACAGGTTTTCATATAAATCATGCAATTTTGCCTGATATTTCGAGGACTATGTGGAAATTTAAGTGAATTATACATTTGGAGATAGAGAAGACAGTTAGCAATACCATTTGTACAGTTCTGTCATTTTCAAACTGGTATTTAAATAGGCTGAAGATATGGTAGCCATGTCCTCTGCTGTTTGCCACAGTGTGAGCTTACAATGATCCTTCTCAGTGCCTGAAGAGCTCTAAGCCACCTGCACTCCAGTTCTGAATGAAAAGTTGGGCAGTATTTTGAAAAGGTGTTTGACCACGTAACAAAAGGAAGAGCAACGTCCTGAGGATAACTCATAGAAAGGACTTAAAAAGGATCTCAAGGGATTCATGGAACGTAATAGAAAAAAAAAAAAAGATAGAAAAACTACCAGCATTCAAGCAAGAAAATTTAGTATGCTGAAGTCAGCAAAACTATTCAATTGAAACTGTCAGAAGAATTCATGCTGTACAACAAGAAAATATTTCAAGAGGTCAAAGAATAAAATAAAGGCATCAAAAGCATAAAGTATCATCTGAGCAACAGAAAATCTCAAGTGACAGCACTCACAGATAAAGATGACGAATATGTCACTAACAGACAGAAATCAAGAAAGAGAGGGAAGAATTCAATCAAGGTCTAGTTAACAAGAATGTACATTTACCACTGAACCTTGATGGTGATGTATAAAACAGGGAGAGGGTAGCATCCTTTGAAGGACTGTGGGAAGCTGTTAAATATACATTTTTGGATGTGGAAATGATGAAAAGTGAATGGGGATAGCACAAGGTTCTAAACAGATAATTTCAAAAGATGTACAGAAGTTATGAGTATCCTAAGAGTATTGTGCCCCTTGGAAAGATGTTTAATTTACACTTTCTGACTTCTTCTTTTTTAGGAAACCTCAAAGCAAAACCAAGACAAAGATAGTTCCTCTCAGAGGAATGTGAGCACAAGTGCCATTTCTTCAAAATTTGAAAGGTTTGCAGTTATTCTGCATTTTTACATTAGTGTCCCTATCCCCCCATGAGGAACAGAAAAGCTGTTTTCCACATTTTGCATTTAACAAACTTGCTAAGGCAGCATCTGGTAAAGTCTGTCTAAACACTTATCCCTAGAAAAAAGACCTCATCATCAGCTGATTTGTCCTTTCTAGGAGGATGTGATCCTAGGATCTGGACATGATTAACCTCATTAGGTTTTCAAAAATAAGCATTCAGATCTAAACTCAAACAGTGTGAAGAAAACAGCTTATTTGAAAACAGCTCTCATTTGAAGGTTTCCGTATCTTTGCAGTGCTGGGTTATCTTAATTCAAAAAATATTTCAAATGCATCTCTCAAATTATGTCCCGTATTTCAAGCCACAGGAGCTGTTCACATTTATTTCAACTGCAGCTCAGTGAAGGGATTGAGATCTTACAGCCCTCCACTTCCTGAGTGTAGGTTAGTGAACACATACAAAGCTAAAAGACAGCAGGCCAGACCCTGAAAATTTTAATCAGATGAAACTCCCATGCCTCGGTGAGAACTTTGCTAAGGTTAGGACTACTAGACTTGTCTCACCTCCAGTACCAGATCTGTGAACTTTGCTTAGCTTCGGGCCAATTGGAGTTCAGAGGCACAAAGATACTGTAGAGACTTCACTGCCGACAACCCAAGGCCAGATCTTGAAGGTTTTCCTACTTTCTTCCTCAGCACATATGCAGGCAAACTTCCACCGACACTGGGACATGACTGCCTAAGTGAACACATCAGGGAGGGATTCAAAAACGTGTTGCACAGATTATAGTGGGACCTTTGCTGGAGGGGATTTCAGCATTTACTTCAGACATAGCAAAAATCAATCAAATATATTAACCTCAAAACCACTAACCCCATGCTAAGTTTTATTATTCACATATTAGCAATACTGATTAGAACAACTTTACACTGTGTCCTATATGGAGGTATCACACTCCTTTTCGTAATTCTAACATTGTAGCTTAAATAGATAAGTGATGTATGGGAAAAGGTTTAAATATTGTGCTATATGCAATTACAGTAGTCTTAGTCCCTGTCCCATGACAGAGTTAAAGTGAATGCACTTAGAGTGTATGCAGTTCTAATAAAAAAGTGATTATATCATATAGCTCATTCAGATGTTACCATTATGAGAACAATTATAATGATAAAATTATGTGTACACAGGGAGTCTTGATGATAGTGAAATATCCCCCTAAATTAAATAGTGCCCAGAAGGTTTAAAAATTCTGCTCAGAATTTAAATAAAAATTTATTAAGACAAAAATAGTGACAATTGCAGGCTTTAACTTTCTTTTGATGCTCCAATTTTCAGCTTTCTCTGTGCTGTTTAAGAAAGGCTATACTATATTTTATGTTGAATTATATAGTATTAGACTACTTATTCTAGGACACAGTCAAACTTCATGAGGTTCTTCTGCATCAATGTACACACAGACTTGCCCCAAAGGATCTGACACAGACATTGACTCTAAATGGCACAAACCCACACAAATGGAACAATGGTTTTGCTATAAAAGTAGCGTCAAGGACAATGTTAGCAGAGTGAGCACTACATGACATGTTGGAAAAGGAGAATAGGGGCATGTGAGATAAGTCTTTCTTCTTGAGCTGAAATCAGAGTAGGACTAACTTCAGTTTTGTTGTCCAAACCTATAAATCCAAGGTTTGGTTTTTAAACACCAAACTGGCTCATGGTATCATAGACGTCTGCTTTTGCTCTTCAGGAAGACTGTACACATTACTTTTAGTGGTGTCTCGCCTTCAGGGAACTACTCAGGTAATGTTAGTGCCATGTAAGGCTCCTAGGGTAACCAGGCTGGCATACAACTCATCTACCAGAAAGGTGAGGGCCTCTTGTAAACCCTGTGTAATATTTTCCAGCCCTCTGCAGATGTTCTAGATGATTGGGGGTATCTAAACTGGAACTACACACTTGTGCTTCATCATCTGATGGTCTCTCCTAACGGTTCCTACCTCTGAAGTGGGATTCAATGTTATTCAGCTAGTGGAGAGCAGCTAAGAACTCTTGTTTATTAACATATGAAACTGCACGTGTAGTTTGCCTGTATTTTGAGAATTAAGTCAGACTGAATGTACTTTGGTGAATTTACATCTAAATAAAAGTTCACAGCTCCTTTCTTTAATGCCCACCTAACTTATAATTCCCATTAAAATGTCTCTTATCAGATGGAAAAATAATTTGTTTCTCAGCAGATTTTACTACGTTTGGATTTTCTTCTTTCCTTGTGAAAACATCCTTATGACCTGAGAGATCCAACAGAAAGAAAACTAAGGAAGAACTGATTAAAAGTCCAACTAAAAAAACCAAACAAGTAAACAAAAAAGTGTGTTATGTATGATATCACAGGCTACAGCTACATTATGAAATTAAAGAATCCTGGTGAATGCACCTAAAGGACTGGAAGTCAGCCATCGATACTGTGTAATTGATTTTGCACGAACCCCATACAACTCTTCCAAGCAATTCCCGAGTAGTTCACAAATCAACATATGGCATGAACCATTCCTAGCAGGCAGTTTTGATGTCATCACTCTGTTTTTAAGGTTAAGAAAATTTAAGAATACGGGCACAAATTCTTCTGTGCTCATTGGCCTTAGGTGCCTGAGAAAAGTTCCAAACATATTTATTAAGAACACCAGAATTACTTTTACACGAGTATGCCTCAGATCTCTGATTACTCTCATTTTCAGAGTCTGAGGTAGAAAATTGTACATGTCCCTTCCTTGCAAACAAAAAAATAACTTGAGACATACAGATGCAGACACTCAGATGTATTTTGATGCCTCAGTTTGCAAGTGGGCAGGCACCCAAATGCCTTGGGGAAACCCTGCTTGATCAAGTTCCTTATAATTCTGTAGAATGTCTTTTAGAGAGCAGAGCTTGGTCTCCCCTTGCAACCCTGTGCCTTGATCCTGTGCCAGGATCAGATTCTGCCCTGTTGTGTGACAAACTGTATGCGAACAGCGTTGTGCAACGCACCTTCTGGCTGCTAAGTACCACTGTGGCACTGAGGGCATGGCTGTGTGGGGCAGGAGGGCTCAGCCACTGAGGTTCCTAAAACAATGCTGAAGAAGCTGGCTCTGCCACCAGAAGCTGCATGGCCAGAGCTGTGTCAGGGCTAATTAGGTCCACAGAGAGGCCGAGCTCATTAGCTGCCAGGAAGTCCTCATTGACACACCTCCACTGCTTTTGGGATCCCAGCATCCTTTCATGAGTCTAGACTGAACTGTCTAAACATACCAGTTTCCTCAGCGTTAACTCAAGATCTGTAGTTTTGCACACTCTTTGTAAACCTGCCTTGAATCCATATTAGCTCAGCTCCTTTTTTGTTAATCCTCTTCCGGACTTCCATTGTTTAAAGAACTAAAACCTGGAATTTGATAATCATTACATCTTTTTAATGTATTTCCCAGCTAATGAGACAAGATCCCTGGATATAAGTATGTGGATGCATAGAAATTCATGCTCCTTCAATGAAGAAACAGTTAATAATTTTTCTTTTGACATTAAATCTATTATTCATGTCAATATGACATGGATGTAGAACTGTCATTACAAGATCATTACAAGGAATTTCTTTATCTGAGACTATGCTAGGAGGGATGATAATTGTTATTGCTAATAAAAGTAACTGCTATTACTTGGATTTTAAAATATAATTACATGGCAGAAATACTTTGCTGCCATTTACTTACATAACCGATGTAATAACCATATAACTAAATTAGAAATGGATGAGGTGGATAGAGGAGATTAAATCCAAATTTACCCTTTCTGATGGTATGCAGAAAGTTCTCGCAGGACTAACTGAATAAAGAGCACAGAATTAGTGGGGAAACATTTCTTTAAGCCTCGCAGTAGGCACAGATGATCAGGAGATGAACAAGGCAGTTGCTCACACAGGGCTGGCTAGTGCTGCCAGCAGTAAAGCTGAAGTCTCCTCTGTCTACTGTCAGGTTTATGCTACTGACCACTGCAGAGCCCCCCTCTGTACCTGTGTATCCATATGGCTGTTCATACATACATGCACGTTGCCTCCATAATGCCTCCTCTGTTCTCCCAAACCTCCCTGGAGCCAGCTACTCCATGATGTTAGGATGCTATGAGGGTCACTTGCATTGACAGAGCTCAGCAAAATAACAGATATATTTCTCCCACTCAAATAAATAATTAAGAAAAGAAAGTTCCTGATTTATCTGTACCATAGAAAGCTTATCGGAGGAATGTGGTAAATGATAATGTGATTTGTTATCTGACTAAAGCTGAATATAGAGTATATAAATACCAGACATAGAAAGAACATTCTCTACCTGCAGTAGTTCGGGTGTAATAAATATTTTATTTTCCATGAGTTATTGTGAGTGTGGCATCTTTAGCTGATGGAACTGAAATATAAAGTGAGGACTGGATTCAATCAAAAATATGTCAGGCTTCTGTAACATGCCAGTGTTATTAAATGTATTTTTATATGTGTATAAAAATTAATTTTATGTAGCTCTGCCATACACCATTTCTTTACCTTTCTTCATTCTGTTTCTCCACTCTGGAATATTATATAGATATTTCTATCTATGTTTGCGTCTCTGTGTGTGTGTTAGACCGTTCCGTTGAGAGAGAGAAAAAGGTAATTGAGTGAGCTTGATGAGCTTTCCTTGATGAGCTAAGAGTGAGGGATTTTGAGAACCTGTATAATCCTGTAGGGAACAGGGGAATGCATCTCATTCCTTATGGTGTGGCTGTGGTTTATCATGGACAGTTTTCACCTGGGATTATACTTAGTGCCTTTGTTAATGATCTGGAAGACGGAGCACATTAATTCACCTTGCAGATGACGCTATGGTGGGAAGTGTTGCAAAATATAATGTAAGGAGAGAGAAACAACAGAAGGGGTCTAAAAAGGAGATTAGAAGGAGAGGCAGGAAATGAGATTCAAGCAGGGAAAATGCATTTGTGGGAAAGAAACCACTCAGAACTCAGTTGAAGCTGGGGAGTAATTTAAAGTCTGATTAAAAGCCTCTTGACATTAGTGGAAAAGATGCACACTGATTTTAATGGGCCTTGAAACTGATGTCTTTTAAAACACTTTGAGTTCCTTGAATGAAGGAGGCAATATACAGCAGGTCTAATCCTGTGGGGGAGAATTTGCAGTGTATGTTGGTAGCAAGAAGAGCCAGGGAAGCATTTACAGAGTTATTTGGGACTATGAAAGTAATAAGAGCATTTTCACTCCCTCTTCTCTCTCTTCTAACCTATCGCACATGTTCCTTGCAGTTATGGAGGTGAATAGGGTATAAGGGGGCTAGTTTATGAGCACAAGTTACTTCAGTTATGTACATGGAATCCCCAAAGTTCCATTTGTCACTCTGCTCATGTTTGAAAAATACGCCCTTCCACCCAAAAAATACTCTTTAATGGGGTTGGAATGCTGCAATAGAGAACACCATTTCAGTGGTGTGTAGTACGGGTTATATATAATAACCGCTGGAGGATGTCTTGCAACAAACTTTGTAGATGTACTTAATAGTTTATGCTATGCATGAAATATTAAAAGAGTCTTTTTTCTTCACAAAATCTTAATACAAAGGATTCCCCCGCTTGATTTATTAAGTGGACATGACAGGGTGTAGGCGAAGTCATGCATTTGAAGTAGCAACTATTCATCCATGCCTTGAACACTTGATCCTTTTTTTTTAAATCAAGCATATACACAAAGCAGAAAAATCGTCTTCAATATTAACATAACCACTAGCTCACCTGGTTGCCTATGAACACTAATTAAAGCTCATTTATTAATTTTAATTGTGCTACATGCTGAGACATTAATGAAGCAATCTAAAAATGCTCTTTCAGAAGATAACATGACCACTGTAACTATGTATACTCACATCAGTGTTAGGTGTATATAGCATCTCTGTGCAGAATGGTATTGTACACTTAGTGCAAACAACCCAATTTTAAAATATGTATATTATCATATTTCTCAAAAATGTATTTTATCTGTACTATTTTGAATGGTTTTATTTATTTCTGTGTTAGCTTCTCACTTCTCTTATATTCATTTTTTCTTCCATTTTCACCTTTCCTCCTGTATTTTTCCTTATCTTTTTGGTCCTTAAAAGAAATAAAAAAGACTAAATAAAAAAATAAATGGATGAAAGAGAAAGTGAAATATGAAATCTATTTTAAAAATGAGCATTACAAAACTTAGTGCAAAAAAAACCAAAGGAAAAATATTATGTGTTCCCTTTTTGCCATTTTTGCTAAAAAATGGGGGAAGAAGGGAGCAAACCCAACTTCCACATTCAAGTTTTAATTAACAAGAAATATCTTAATAAGCATACACACTTATGTCAGTTTTTAAACTTTAATTGGAAAAGTAGGGATGTACACGAATGTTGCACCTCACTGAATCCAAACAATTATAATAGACGGTGAAAGTATAAGTGATAATGAGAAGCTCTACTATCTGCAACTGTGCTGAAATGTCTCTCTAGATCCTCTCTGAGACATTCATACACCTCATGTTTCTAGAGAATTGGTCACAGAATTTTCTTCAAAATCTACATCCCCCAAATGTTAAAGGCTTGACTTTGGTTTGTAATTAGCATAATTCTACAAATGCAAAAATACCTTTATTTTTGATTTACATCAAGGCCTTTTCCCATTTCAAGAAGTACTAGAACAGGTAAGATGCTCAGGCTTTCCTGATGAGCCCCTCCACCCAGCAGGGTACCTGGGTGGGTGGTGACTACCATGGAAACCTCTCACCATCATCAACATGACAGGCAAGCAGTTGCAAGGGTTAAATTCTCATGTTTGTCATATTTTCTAATTCAACCATATTCTTTGTTATCTTCTAGCAGAGGGTTTGTTTCTGCTGGCAATCTTGTTGCTGGCCTCAGTCAGAGTCAGCTGGCTCAGAGGAACATCTAAAGGCAGTGACATATTGGAGATACCCATTGATAGCAGCTTGCTGAGGCAGACTTGCATGAGTGGCAACGCTGTATCACCACGGGCCAAATAACTATGCACCGCATGCCTGCTAGGCAGAATAACCACCTCTCCTTGTTCGCCCTGCATGCCAGCTGGCAGGGAAATGTCAGACGCTTGCACAGGAGTGGGGAACTTCTGCTTTGAAGCAGCTGTCTGCATGAGTGTGACCTCGGGTGAAGTCCGTAGGAGAACGTCCTGCAGGAGGGGGTGACTGCCTTCGGCTTGGAGGGCTGTTTTTAGAGTCAGAGTGGCACTAACAGCTTCAGATGAAGCCATCTGAAGAAGATCTGAAGGGAACAAAAGAGTCCCTTAGTGCAACAGAGGAACAGAGGGATGGTATGTATTGCATATCAGATAAATGCTGTGACATTCAAAACTCCTTCAGTTCCATGACAGAAAAGTATGTTTTACAGCAGTTGTATATGCTCTTTTGCAACTAAATCAGTCCTAAGTATCTCTAAAGTACAGGCAGTGAAGCAGCAGTTTTTCCAGACATACCTTTATTTGTCATGTTATACGACTTGGCATGTGATATAAACAGACCAGTTTTTTTGACCCATATAGGAATTTTCTTAAAGGATATCTTCCTTTAAGAAGGATGAGCAATATGACTGAAAGTAATTGTGGTGCAAGAAAACAGAACACAGCCTGCTCCTTCAGAGCTGACACAAAGAATTTTGGAAATAATGCAAATTTCTCTTGCATTATCACTCTTGCAAAGTGATAACAAAACCAGGCCTTTAGTAAAGAGAAATAAATACATCTATATAGACCATGACAAATCCTTAGCTGAGATAAATAAGGATATCCCCAGTGACTTACACTGAAAATCTGGCCTTATAATATTAATTGTATGGGGTGTCCATGCCCAGGCACTGGCAGTGGGGCTGCAGTGCAGCCTCTGTGAGGAGAGGCCGGGGCTGCCCCGTGCCGGACACAGCCAGTTCCAGCCGGTCCCAGCCGGCTCCAAGGGCCCCACCGCAGGACAGGGCTGAGCCCCTCGGCCAAGCTGGGGGCGCCTGGGGGAAAAGAGGTGCCAGAAAGGGCAAAAGGCGGCACAGGCAGAGGAGGAGGAAGCCAAGGAGGGAGCAGCAGCAGAGGGACCCCGAGGCCAGAGGAGGAGGAGGAGGAGGGTGGGAGGTGCTGCAGGCCCGGAGCAGGGATCCCCTGCGGCCCTGGAGAGACCCCGCTGGAGCAGAGACCCACCCTGCAGCCCGGGGAGGGCCCCAGGCCGCAGCAGGGGGATATTTCCTGCAGGAGCCGCGGCCGTGGAGAGCCCAGGCGGGAGCAGGTTGTCCCTGAAGGGCTGCAGCCCGGGGAAGGGCCCGCGCTGGAGCAGGGAGAGGTGTGAGGAGGGAGGAGCGGCCGCGAGGGGCTGTGATGGACTGACTGCAACCCCCTTCCCCACCCCTGCGCCCCTCGTGGGAAGAGGAGTCGGGAGTAAAGGGGTGAAGGTGGGACTGGGGGAAAGGAGGTGAGAGGGAAGGTGGTGTTTTAATGGTTGTCTTTGTCACCATCCAAACCTAGCAGCAGTGCCAGCTCTAATGGGTGAGTGCCTGGTTTAAGTAAAGTGTCATCATCTGAACACTTACCTGGGTTCAGGCTCTTTTCACTTGTATTTACTTTTTTTTCATACATCTTTGTTTCTTCTGACAGCATTCTACCCTCATTCCAAAATCTTTTTGGATTACGGTCTGGAATAACTCTTCTTTCAAAATGACTAACTTTATATTTGATTGTTAATTCTTTGTTTCAGTGTATGGGGTGTCCGTACCCAGATGTTGGCAGCAGGGGCTGCAGGAGTGGCTCTGTGGAAAGAGGCCAGGAGCTGCCCCATGCCAGACACATACAGATTTTAGTGATAGTGCAATACAAACTGATATAATACTGGCAAGAAAAGGTGATCTGAGACCAAGGAATGTGAATTCTCAGCTTTATCAAATGTTTATTAGAAAATGTAATCCTAGTATTCAGGTCATTAAAATATATGCTTGCCTTGGAAAAAATGTAAATAGCAGCATGGGGTGAGTGTAAATATATACATGAAAGTTCAAAATAGGAGAAAAACAGTGTTGTAATGTGTTTTTTATACAAACTCTCTCTATGGTATTTTCCATCTGGGGATTTGAAAGTCCTTTAGCAAATGTTAATGAAATAGAGCTAAATCATCATCAGTCATGATTTGTTATTTGTAAGAAATTCATTATTTCAGGTTAAAATCGCATTGCAATTAAGCTGCTGAAATAGTTAGAAACCTCTACTAAAAGCCATATCAGTCTTTACACAAATATTTGCATATTTTTATTTAAACTGAGAGCTAGCAGTAGAGCAAACTAAACCAGAGGACTTATGTTTGCCAAGTGTGCTTCTTTAACACCATTTATGGAATATTATGAGTAAAATGCACAGAAAGTGCTTCTTTGCTTGCATTTCCCAGGCTATTTTTTTATAGTCCTTAGAGTCCTCTTCCTGATGTAATTTGGAAACAGTTAAGTTGTTTTATACCATATCGTTTCCTGCTTCCCTGTCTCACTTTTCCCATCCTCCCCCGTCGAAGCCTCACTTTGAATGTGGGCTGGCTTTAATTTCCTGTACCTTTAACCATCTAAAATATAGAAATCTAGAGTATCGATCCTCAGTGTGTTGTGCAGAATCAACTAACCCTCTTTGCATCCCACCATGGAGATTTAAGAGGATCATGATGTTGGGTTATGTGATAAAAGCTAATCTGCACACCCACAAAGGAACACAGAGACAACAGCAGGAGGTGGACCCCCAATAATACCCTGTCCTGACTGCTCTCAGGCCCATCCGAGGAGCCGTCAGCCCATCAAAGGCCTCTCTGCACAAGTCCAGAGGAGCACAGGGGCACAAAGGCAGGTGGGAACACTAATTAAGGACTCAGAGGAAGGGACACCCTGTCTGGGCCCCTCCCAGGGTTGTCCCGGGAAAGCCTCAGCCCCACTGTTCAGGAGGGGAACCCATCATGATGCTGGAGCACCTTTGGGACTGAAGGGGTTGCTGCCTGGGGGTATAGGACACACTATGGGATGCAGGGGGAAAGCATTTTGGGATTGAACAGGATTTATTATGGCCAAAGGTGGGGAAAAGGAGGGATCTAGGTAATTTGAGGAGGAACAACTGTGTAAAAACAGGGGGATAAAGGGGACAAAAAGGATTGGTCATGTGTAAATAGCTGCTTCTCAGTATACTTATTAAATTCCTTTCTAAAAATTTTCCTGGGTAAGGGGTTCTCTATTCTGCAAGCAATGTGTGTATGGAGATCCCCAGCTTTAGGCCTTCCTCCAATCCACTTAAGGGCTGCTGCTATTCTCTGTCTAAACCATGCATGTCAGGATGGGCTGAATCTGGAAGTACCTAACCCTCCTTCATCCTTTTCAGGAGTCTACGGTGACTGCTTTAGACTGGATAGTTAAAGTCTGATGGGGAGTATCTTATCCTTGTTCTGCTGCTTTTACCAAGCATTGGGGTGTTGGAGGGATTGCTTGCCCAAGTAGAAGACCAAAAATCAACAATTCCAATGTGTTTCATCTCAAATTTCAGCACAGATAAGGAGCTGAAAATAGTCTGATATTAAAGGTTCCCCTAAAGTGTAGGGAGAACAAGTCTTGTTTATTTTTCATCATGCTGTGGAATCTTCTTCTTACTAATAAATGGTCAATATAATGTATAAGTAATGTGTGACCATTGACTCCTCTCACCTGACCTTTCTCCAGCCTTTCTAAAGTATTCCTTTGCTGCTTAACTGAACCCTTTTAAGGACTGATGTGGGTTTCCTTTCCTTTCCTTTCCTTTCCTTTCCTTTCCTTTCCTTTCCTTTCCTTTCCTTTCCTTTCCTTTCCTTTCCTTTCCTTTCCTTTCCTTTCCTTTCCTTTCCTTTCCTTTCCTTTCCTTTCCTTTCCTTTCCTTTCCTTTCCTTTCCTTTCCTTTCCTTTCCTTTCCTTTCCTTTCCTTTCCTTTCCTTTCCTTGCCTTGCCTTGCCTTGCCTTGCCTTGCCTTGCCTTGCCTTGCCTTGCCTTGCCTTGCCTTGCCTTGCCTTGCCTTGCCTTGCCTTGCCTTGCCTTCCCTTCCCTTCCCTTCCCTTCCCTTCCCTTCCCTTCCCTTCCCTTCCCTTCCCTTTCTTTTTTTTTTTTTAATTTATTTTCCTTACTGGCATGCCAGGTTTACTTACTTGATTGTGATGTGCTTACTAAGGGAATGACAGTTGCTACAGTACCAATATTATGGTTTTGAGAAACTTGTTCATTATTTATAGCTGGTTCAATTTCTATCTTAAGAAACTTCTTATGAGTGCATTTAATATTCGACATTCTATTTTCTTTTTTTTTCAGTTCATTAATTTGAACAGTAATTACATCCATTTCAACACTGAACTGCAATTATACACTGTCTGGGTAAAATACTCTACTGATAAATCCAATAAAGTAACTTTCCTTAGACTAGCTATTGCACTTACATTACACATATTACCATAACCTAAGATGCACCTGCTAAGCTATAAGTTAGAAATTGATATAAATATAGAGGGTTTGTTTTTTTTTTTTTTTTCCCAAACAAGCTATTGGTTTGACACTCAAGCCATTATCCCAGACAGAGTGATCTCATTACTTGGGATTTAGGAACTTTTTAAAAATTTACTTAATTGTTTTATCTGTAAGCTATATTGATCAACTTTTAGGGCTTTGAGTCTTCCCACTTTTGCCTCATGTCCTGTCACATCTGTGGGAATGTTTATGTTGTTATCATCTGCTACTGTGAGTTATATGTGTGCTCAGATGTAAATGGCAAGAATGCACAGCTTTACTGTGAGGACAACTTTATGCATGATGGTGACACGTTTAGAGAAGTTTTGGGTCCAGGAAGAAGATAGATTGATATCTAATGCTTTCAGGAGATGGTAGATATAATTTCAGCACTTTGACTTTGACACCAATAATATTGCTATATTCCAAAGTAACATCAGACTATAAGAGCAGCAGTACTGGATTAGACCCTGCTGGTACTGATCTCTGACAGTATCAAATATTTTGGGAAAAGCTGTAAGAGACCAGCAACCATCCACCCTTGAATGCTTTCTCATCATCCAACCATCTACAGCTTTGGGGTTTTCTATGTTAGAAATTATATCTATATCTTTGTTCTTACTACTTTCAATGAGCTCCTCTCTGTAACACAGCTGTGGTGGGCTGTCCTTGGCTGGCTGCCAGATGCCCGCCCAGCCACTCTCTCCCTCCCCCTCCTCAACAGGACAGGGCAAGAAAACAGGATGGAAAAGCTTTTGGGTGAAGATAAGGACAGGGAGATCATTCACCAATTACCGTCATGGGCAAAACAGACTCAACTTGGGGAAATAAATTTAATGTAGTGCCAACTGAACAGAGTAGGAAAGTGAGAAATAAAAACTAAACTAAAAACACCTTCCCCCACCTGTACCTTCTTTCCAGGTTCCACTTCACTCTCAACTCTTCTACCTCATCCCCACTCACCCCAAGTGGTGCAGGGGGGATGGGAAATCGGGGTTACAGTTAGTTCCTAATGCTTTGTCTCTGTTGATCCTTCCTCCTCACGATGTTCCCTTGCTCTAGTGGGGGGTCCCTCCCATGGGATGCAGTCATTCATGAATTTGTCCAATGTGGGTCCTTCCCATGGGCTTCAGTTCTTCAAAAACTGCTTCAGCATGGGTCCTTTCCATGGGGTACAGTTCTTTGGGAACAGACTACTCCAGTGTGGGCACCTCTCCACAGGCCACAGGTTCTGCCAGAAAGCCTGCTTCTGCATGGGCCCCTCCCCACAAGCCACAGTTCCTGTCAGGAGCCTGCTCCTGCATGGACTCTCCACGGGCTGCAGCTTCCTTCAGGGCACATCCACCTGCTCTGGCGTGGGGTCCTCCATGGGCTGCAGTATGGATATCTGCTCCACCATAAACCTCCATCGGCTGTAGGGGGACAGCCTGCCTCACCATGGTCTTCACCACAGGCTGCAGGGGAATCTCTGCTCTGGTGCCTGGAGCACCTCCTCCACCTCTTTCTTCACTGACCTTGGTGTCTGCAGGGCTGTTTCTTTCACATATTCTCGCTCCTCTCTCACTGCTGCTGTGCAGCGTTTTTCACACTTTCTTAAATACATTATCACAGAGATGCTACTAATGTCACTGATAGGCTCAAATCTGGCCAGTGACAGGTCCGTCTTGAAGTTGGCTGGATCTGGCTTTGTCTGACATGGGGGCAGCTTCTGGTCTCTTCTCACAGAAGCCCCCCCCTGCAGGCTCCCTGCTACCAAAACCTTGCCACATAAACCCAATACAACAATTAAGAAGTTGATGTTTTATTTTCTGTGCTATTAAGGAAGGACAAGGTTTTTGTTTTGTTTCTCAATATTTTCATTATTTGGTGAGCCAGGCTTGGGAAAACACAAGATAATCCTAATCACTAACTATCAGATAATCCTGGGTATTTGTGGAGACCCTTTCATGTCAGAAACCCCAGGTTTTCAGAGCCTCCTTGAGAAAGCAAAGTTTAAGAACTGCACCTTAGAGGAGCTATTTGAACTTCACAGGGCTTGGTTCATAGGGTTTGAAATAAGTCTGGTTTGTCGGGATTGGAACTGAATCAGCTTATATCAGAGTGCAGGGAACGAATCTTCAGAGGGATTCCTTACATCAAGGCTCTCCTTATCTCCATATTCAGGAGGCTTTATCTGTGCCCAGCAAAGCACTGAAACCCCAGAAGCCAAGAAGTTCAAGCTGCCTGCCACATAGAAATCACTTCGCTCTCCATCTGTCACTTAAACATAGACATCATCTTGTCTGTGCTAGCTTTGAAAGAGCCATCATTATTTCTCCAGGTCGCTGAGCTGTTGCAGCTTTGGGATGGTCTGGAGACTGAACAGCTCTTTTTTCTGAGCCATTCCAACCACATTAGAGATAGCTTTAGAGATTGGAGTCATTTTCTAAAGCAGGGAAGTGAATTGGAGATTTCTCGTCATAAAATGAAAAAGTGGGAAGGCCCCTTCTTCTGGCCAGAAACAGAAGCTTCTTATTTTGAGAGAGAAAGGGGTTTGATGGGAAAAAAATGATTCAGCAAAGATAATTTGGTTTAAGACACTGTCCTATAAAGAGGACTTTTTTCTCAATATGTTTGCCTGTAATGCTTGGAGCAGCCCCAGGGAACAACAGGATCTCTGTTAGCGTCTGGTTATTGTCAGAGCTCTTATTTGTGCAGTTGTTATTTACTACTGTTTGTTATAACTTTCTCACACCTTCCTACATTCCTTATGAATAAAGACACTTACTTTTCTTGGGATCCCTAAATTTCAGGTTTTCCACTGAAAGTGAGAATTCTGAGTTGCCAAGAAGTTACTGAGGGGTAAAAACTATGCATCAAGATGGGATTAAAGCAAATGGGGTAAGCACTGCTAAAGTCTGAAATAATTGAAAAGGAGAATGAGCTTGTTTTTCCTCCTCATCCGGCTTCATCCATCCCTTTTTCCCACCTTATGCTCTCTCATGCTGGCTTTGGTGCCTGTCTGACTCCCTGATACAAGAGACAGGATAAAACATTAATTTGGCAGAAAAAGGGAATGGTATTTCAGTAGGTTATCAAGCTGTATCGGCTGCCTAAGGGATCTAACTCTCGATCTCTGCATCCACTGCTGGAGGAGTGGCATTATGTGTTCAAAAGGAGGGGTAGATGTTTCCACTGGATATGGTGAATAAATGGATGGGACATTCCATTGGGTTCATGAGAGGCAGGTCCTGCTTGACCAACCTGATCTCCTTCTATGACCAGGTGACCCGCCTAGTGGACGAGGGAAAGGCTGTGGATGTGGTCTACCTGGACTTCAGTAAGGCCTTTGACACCGTCTCCCACAGCATTCTCCTAGAGAAGCTGGCGGCTCACGGCTTAGACAGGTGGACTCTGCGCTGGGTCAAAAACTGGCTGGACGGCCGGGCCCAGAGAGTTGTGGTGAATGGAATTAAACCCAGTTGGCGGCCGGTCACGAGCGGTGTTCCCCAGGGCTCAGTTTTGGGGCCGGTCTTGTTCAATATCTTTATCGATGATCTGGACGAGGGGATCGAGTGCACCCTCAGGAAGTTTGCAGACGACACCAAGTTGGGCGGGAGTGTTGATCTGCTCGAGGGTAGGAAGGCTCTGCAGAGGGACCTGGACAGGCTGGATCGATGGGCCGAGGCCAACTGTGTGAGGTTCAACAAGGCCAAGTGCCGGGTCCTGCACTTTGGCCACAACAACCCCATGCAGTGCTACAGGCTTGGGGAAGAGTGGCTGGAAAGCTGCCTGTCGGAAAAGGACCTGGGGGTGCTGGTCGACAGCCGGCTGAACATGAGCCGGCAGTGTGCCCAGGCGGCCAAGAAGGCCAATGGCATCCTGGCCTGTATCAGAACTAGTGTGGCCAGCAGGAGTAGGGAAGTGATCGTGCCCCTGTACTCGGCACTGGTGAGGCCGCACCTCGAATACTGTGTTCAGTTTTGGGCCCCTCACTACAAGAAGGACGTTGAGGTGCTGGAGCGTGTCCAGAGAAGGGCAACGAGGCTGGTGAGGGGTCTGGAGAACAAGTCTGAGGAGTGGCTGAGGGAACTGGGGTTGTTTAGCCTGGAGAAAAGGGGGCTGAGGGGAGACCTCATCGCTCTCTACAACTCCCTGAAAGGAGGTTGTAGCGAGGTGGGTGTCAGTCTCTTCTCCCAAGTAACAAGCGATAGGACGAGAGGAAATGGCCTCAAGTTGCACCAGGGGAGGTTTAGATTGGACTATGTTTTCTTCACCTGAATTGGTGGCCTCATCTCTTGTCAAAGATCAAATCACAGAGAAATAGACAATCTCAGCTGCTGAGTTGGCAACTCTACTTTAGCACAGTCTTACATATTTGTTTCTGAAGACATTTTTGAAAAATATATTTGTTAATGCATATTAAATGAATTAAAGACAGAAACTTCCTTTCTGGGAAAAAGAAAAATGTTCAAGTATCATTTCTGTGAAGCAAAGTATATTTAAAAAGAAAACAATTTGTAAGTGCCTGTCACTGCCTCCTGCAAGGCAAAAATACTGGTAGAGGTCACTGTCAAGATATGAATGTCTTCTGCCATTTCATATGT
>NW_027472487.1:0-24308 GCF_965638725.1 Aptenodytes patagonicus | reverse complement strand
ACCCTTTGGTGTGGGAGCAGTCGCTGGACGTTCGCCCTTTCGGAGCTGGGCTCTGGAGGCAGCACTGAGAGCGAGCAGGCAACAACGTCGGCACCCTGAGCTGGCTGGCGAGCCCGGAGCCCCACTGTCTGTGGGGCTGTGGAAGGGCTGCCAAGGCAAGGCGAGGGCCAGCCACACCTGGCAGTCCTGGCACCTTTGGTGTGGGAGCAGTCGCTGGACGTTCGCCCTTTCGGAGCTGGGCTCTGGAGGCAGCACTGAGAGCGAGCAGGCAACAACGTCGGCACCCTGAGCTGGCTGGCGAGCCCGGAGCCCCACTGTCTGTGGGGCTGTGGAAGGGCTGCCAAGGGAAGGTGAGGGCCAGCCACACCTGGCAGTCCTGGCACCTTTGGTGTGGGAGCAGTCGCTGGACGTTCGCCCTTTCGGAGCTGGGCTCTGGAGGCAGCTCTGAGAGCGAGCAGGCAACAACGTCGGCACCCTGAGCTGGCTGGCGAGCCCGGAGCCCCACTGTCTGTGGGGCTGTGGAAGGGCTGCCAAGGCAAGGCGAGGGCCAGCCACACCTGGCAGTCCTGGCACCTTTGGTGTGGCAGCAGTCGCTGGACGTTCGCCCTTTCGGAGCTGGGCTCTGGAGGCAGCACTGAGAGCGAGCAGGCAACAACGTCGGCACCCTGAGCTGGCTGGCGAGCCCGGAGCCCCACTGTCTGTGGGGCTGTGGAAGGGCTGCCAAGGGAAGGCGAGGGCCAGCCACACCTGGCAGTCCTGGCACCTTTGGTGTGGGAGCAGTCGCTGGACGTTCGCCCTTTCGGAGCTGGGCTCTGGAGGCAGCTCTGAGAGCGAGCAGGCAACAACGTCGGCACCCTGAGCTGGCTGGCGAGCCCGGAGCCCCACTGTCTGTGGGGCTGTGGAAGGGCTGCCAAGGCAAGGCGAGGGCCAGCCACACCTGGCAGTCCTGGCACCTTTGGTGTGGGAGCAGTCGCTGGACGTTCGCCCTTTCGGAGCTGGGCTCTGGAGGCAGCTCTGAGAGCGAGCAGGCAACAACGTCGGCACCCTGAGCTGGCTGGCGAGCCCGGAGCCCCACTGTCTGTGGGGCTGTGGAAGGGCTGCCAAGGCAAGGCGAGGGCCAGCCACACCTGGCAGTCCTGGCACCTTTGGTGTGGGAGCAGTCGCTGGACGTTCGCCCTTTCGGAGCTGGGCTCTGGAGGCAGCACTGAGAGCGAGCAGGCAACAACGTCGGCACCCTGAGCTGGCTGGCGAGCCCGGAGCCCCACTGTCTGTGGGGCTGTGGAAGGGCTGCCAAGGCAAGGCGAGGGCCAGCCACACCTGGCAGTCCTGGCACCTTTGGTGTGGGAGCAGTCGCTGGACGTTCGCCCTTTCGGAGCTGGGCTCTGGAGGCAGCACTGAGAGCGAGCAGGCAACAACGTCGGCACCCTGAGCTGGCTGGCGAGCCCGGAGCCCCACTGTCTGTGGGGCTGTGGAAGGGCTGCCAAGGCAAGGCGAGGGCCAGCCACACCTGGCAGTCCTGGCACCTTTGGTGTGGGAGCAGTCGCTGGACGTTCGCCCTTTCGGAGCTGGGCTCTGGAGGCAGCACTGAGAGCGAGCAGGCAACAACGTCGGCACCCTGAGCTGGCTGGCGAGCCCGGAGCCCCACTGTCTGTGGGGCTGTGGAAGGGCTGCCAAGGCAAGGCGAGGGCCAGCCACACCTGGCAGTCCTGGCACCTTTGGTGTGGGAGCAGTCGCTGGACGTTCGCCCTTTCGGAGCTGGGCTCTGGAGGCAGCACTGAGAGCGAGCAGGCAACAACGTCGGCACCCTGAGCTGGCTGGCGAGCCTGGAGCCCCACTGTCTGTGGGGCTGTGGAAGGGCTGCCAAGGCAAGGCGAGGGCCAGCCACACCTGGCAGTCCTGGCACCTTTGGTGTGGGAGCAGTCGCTGGACGTTCGCCCTTTCGGAGCTGGGCTCTGGAGGCAGCACTGAGAGCGAGCAGGCAACAACGTCGGCACCCTGAGCTGGCTGGCGAGCCCGGAGCCCCACTGTCTGTGGGGCTGTGGAAGGGCTGCCAAGGCAAGGCGAGGGCCAGCCACACCTGGCAGTCCTGGCACCTTTGGTGTGGGAGCAGTCGCTGGACGTTCGCCCTTTCGGAGCTGGGCTCTGGAGGCAGCAATGAGAGCGAGCAGGCAACAACGTCGGCACCCTGAGCTGGCTGGCGAGCCCGGAGCCCCACTGTCTGTGGGGCTGTGGAAGGGCTGCCAAGGCAAGGCGAGGGCCAGCCACACCTGGCAGTCCTGGCACCTTTGGTGTGGGAGCAGTCGCTGGACGTTCGCCCTTTCGGAGCTGGGCTCTGGAGGCAGCTCTGAGAGCGAGCAGGCAACAACGTCGGCACCCTGAGCTGGCTGGCGAGCCCGGAGCCCCACTGTCTGTGGGGCTGTGGAAGGGCTGCCAAGGCAAGGCGAGGGCCAGCCACACCTGGCAGTCCTGGCACCTTTGGTGTGGGAGCAGTCGCTGGACGTTCGCCCTTTCGGAGCTGGGCTCTGGAGGCAGCGCTGAGAGCGAGCAGGCAACAACGTCGGCACCCTGAGCTGGCTGGCGAGCCCGGAGCCCCACTGTCTGTGGGGCTGTGGACGGGCTGCCAAGGCAAGGCGAGGGCCAGCCACACCTGGCAGTCCTGGCACCTTTGGTGTGGGAGCAGTCGCTGGACGTTCGCCCTTTCGGAGCTGGGCTCTGGAGGCAGCACTGAGAGCGAGCAGGCAACAACGTCGGCACCCTGTGCTGGCTGGCGAGCCCGGAGCCCCACTGTCTGTGGGGCTGTGGACGGGCTGCCAAGGGAAGGCGAGGGCCAGCCACACCTGGCAGTCCTGGCACCTTTGGTGTGGGAGCAGTCGCTGGACGTTCGCCATTTCGGAGCTGGGCTCTGGATGCAGCAATGAGGGCGAGCAGGCAACAACGTCGGCACCCTGAGCTGGCTGGCGAGCCCGGAGCCCCACTGTCTGTGGGCTGTGGAAGGGCTGCCAAGGCAAGGCGAGGGCCAGCCACACCTGGCAGTCCTGGCACCTTTGGTGTGGGAGCAGTCGCTGGACGTTCGCCCTTTCAGAGCTGGGCTCTGGAGGCAGCACTGAGAGCGAGCAGGCAACAACGTCGGCACCCTGAGCTGGCTGGCGAGCCCGGAGCCCCACTGTCTGTGGGGCTGTGGAAGGGCTGCCAAGGGAAGGCGAGGGCCAGCCACACCTGGCAGTCCTGGCACCTTTGGTGTGGGAGCAGTCGCTGGACGTTCGCCCTTTCGGAGCTGGGCTCTGGAGGCAGCACTGAGAGCGAGCAGGCAACAACGTCGGCACCCTGAGCTGGCTGGCGAGCCCGGAGCCCCACTGTCTGTGGGGCTGTGGAAGGGCTGCCAAGGGAAGGCGAGGGCCAGCCACACCTGGCAGTCCTGGCACCTTTGGTGTGGGAGCAGTCGCTGGACGTTCGCCCTTTCGGAGCTGGGCTCTGGAGGCAGCACTGAGAGCGAGCAGGCAACAACGTCGGCACCCTGAGCTGGCTGGCGAGCCCGGAGCCCCAGTGTCTGTGGGGCTGTGGAAGGGCTGCCAAGGCAAGGCGAGGGCCAGCCACACCTGGCAGTCCTGGCACCTTTGGTGTGGGAGCAGTCGCTGGACGTTCGCCCTTTCGGAGCTGGGCTCTGGAGGCAGCACTGAGAGCGAGCAGGCAACAACGTCGGCACCCTGAGCTGGCTGGCGAGCCCGGAGCCCCACTGTCTGTGGGGCTGTGGAAGGGCTGCCAAGGCAAGGCGAGGGCCAGCCACACCTGGCAGTCCTGGCACCTTTGGTGTGGGAGCAGTCGCTGGACGTTCGCCCTTTTGGAGCTGGGCTCTGGAGGCAGCACTGAGAGCGAGCAGGCAACAACGTCGGCACCCTGAGCTGGCTGGCGAGCCCGGAGCCCCACTGTCTGTGGGGCTGTGGAAGGGCTGCCCAAGGCAAGGCGAGGGCCAGCCACACCTGGCAGTCCTGGCACCTTTGGTGTGGGAGCAGTCGCTGGACGTTCGCCCTTTCGGAGCTGGGCTCTGGAGGCAGCACTGAGAGCGAGCAGGCAACAACGTCGGCACCCTGAGCTGGCTGGCGAGCCCGGAGCCCCACTGTCTGTGGGGCTGTGGAAGGGCTGCCAAGGCAAGGCGAGGGCCAGCCACACCTGGCAGTCCTGGCACCTTTGGTGTGGGAGCAGTCGCTGGACGTTCGCCCTTTCGGAGCTGGGCTCTGGAGGCAGCACTGAGAGCGAGCAGGCAACAACGTCGGCACCCTGAGCTGGCTGGCGAGCCCGGAGCCCCACTGTCTGTGGGGCTGTGGAAGGGCTGCCAAGGGAAGGCGAGGGCCAGCCACACCTGGCAGTCCTGGCACCTTTGGTGTGGGAGCAGTCGCTGGACGTTCGCCCTTTCGGAGCTGGGCTCTGGAGGCAGCACTGAGAGCGAGCAGGCAACAACGTCGGCACCCTGAGCTGGCTGGCGAGCCCGGAGCCCCACTGTCTGTGGGGCTGTGGAAGGGCTGCCAAGGGAAGGCGAGGGCCAGCCACACCTGGCAGTCCTGGCTCCTTTGGTGTGGGAGCAGTCGCTGGACGTTCGCCCTTTCGGAGCTGGGCTCTGGAGGCAGCACTGAGAGTGAGCAGGCAACAACGTCGGCACCCTGAGCTGGCTGGCGAGCCCGGAGCCCCACTGTCTGTGGGGCTGTGGAAGGGCTGCCAAGGCAAGGCGAGGGCCAGCCACACCTGGCAGTCCTGGCACCTTTGGTGTGGGAGCAGTCGCTGGACGTTCGCCCTTTCGGAGCTGGGCTCTGGAGGCAGCTCTGAGAGCGAGCAGGCAACAACGTCGGCACCCTGAGCTGGCTGGCGAGCCCGGAGCCCCACTGTCTGTGGGGCTGTGGAAGGGCTGCCAAGGGAAGGTGAGGGCCAGCCACACCTGGCAGTCCTGGCACCTTTGGTGTGGGAGCAGTCGCTGGACGTTCGCCCTTTCGGAGCTGGGCTCTGGAGGCAGCACTGAGAGTGAGCAGGCAACAAGCTCGGCACCCTGAGCTGGCTGGCGAGCCCGGAGCCCCACTGTCTGTGGGGCTGTGGACGGGCTGCCAAGGCAAGGCGAGGGCCAGCCACACCTGGCAGTCCTGGCCCCTTTGGTGTGGGAGCAGTCGCTGGACGTTCGCCCTTTCGGAGCTGGGCTCTGGAGGCAGCAATGAGGGCGAGCAGGCAACAACGTCGGCACCCTGAGCTGGCTGGCGAGCCCGGAGCCCCACTGTCTGTGGGGCTGTGGAAGGGCTGCCAAGGCAAGGCGAGGGCCAGCCACACCTGGCAGTCCTGGCACCTTTGGTGTGGGAGCAGTCGCTGGACGTTCGCCCTTTCAGAGCTGGGCTCTGGAGGCAGCACTGAGAGCGAGCAGGCAACAACGTCGGCACCCTGAGCTGGCTGGCGAGCCCGGAGCCCCACTGTCTGTGGGGCTGTGGAAGGGCTGCCAAGGGAAGGCGAGGGCCAGCCACACCTGGCAGTCCTGGCACCTTTGGTGTGGGAGCAGTCGCTGGACGTTCGCCCTTTCGGAGCTGGGCTCTGGAGGCAGCTCTGAGAGCGAGCAGGCAACAACGTCGGCACCCTGAGCTGGCTGGCGAGCCCGGAGCCCCACTGTCTGTGGGGCTGTGGAAAGGCTGCCAAGGCAAGGCGAGGGCCAGCCACACCTGGCAGTCCTGGCACCTTTGGTGTGGGAGCAGTCGCTGGACGTTCGCCCTTTCGGAGCTGGGCTCTGGAGGCAGCACTGAGAGCGAGCAGGCAACAACGTCGGCACCCTGAGCTGGCTGGCGAGCCCGGAGCCCCACTGTCTGTGGGGCTGTGGAAGGGCTGCCAAGGGAAGGCGAGGGCCAGCCACACCTGGCAGTCCTGGCACCTTTGGTGTGGGAGCAGTCGCTGGACGTTCGCCGTTTTGGAGCTGGGCTCTGGAGGCAGCACTGAGAGCGAGGAGGCAACAAGGTCGGCACCCTGAGCTGGCTGGCGAGCCCGGAGCCCCACTGTCTGTGGGGCTGTGGAAGGGCTGCCAAGGGAAGGCAAGGGCCAGCCACACCTGGCAGTCCTGGCACCTTTGGTGTGGGAGCAGTCGCTGGACGTTCGCCCTTTCGGAGCTGGGCTCTGGAGGCAGCAATGAGGGCGAGCAGGCAACAACGTCGGCACCCTGAGCTGGCTGGCGAGCCTGGAGCCCCACTGTCTGTGGGGCTGTGGAAGGGCTGCCAAGGCAAGGCGAGGGCCAGCCACACCTGGCAGTCCTGGCACCTTTGGTGTGGGAGCAGTCGCTGGACGTTCGCCCTTTCGGAGCTGGGCTCTGGAGGCAGCAATGAGGGGGAGCAGGCAACAACGTCGGCACCCTGAGCTGGCTGGCGAGCCCGGAGCCCCACTGTCTGTGGGGCTGTGGAAGGGCTGCCAAGGCAAGGCGAGGGCCAGCCACACCTGGCAGTCCTGGCACCTTTGGTGTGGGAGCAGTCGCTGGACGTTCGCCCTTTCGGAGCTGGGCTCTGGAGGCAGCACTGAGAGCGAGCAGGCAACAACGTCGGCACCCTGAGCTGGCTGGCGAGCCCGGAGCCCCACTGTCTGTGGGGCTGTGGAAGGGCTGCCAAGGCAAGGCGAGGGCCAGCCACACCTGGCAGTCCTGGCACCTTTGGTGT
Organism: Aptenodytes patagonicus; assembly: GCF_965638725.1. Classification (NCBI taxonomy): domain Eukaryota; kingdom Metazoa; phylum Chordata; class Aves; order Sphenisciformes; family Spheniscidae; genus Aptenodytes; species Aptenodytes patagonicus. Next base: position 17,646 of record NW_027472487.1, on the reverse strand, counting down.
GGGAGCAGTCGCTGGACGTTCGCCCTTTCGGAGCTGGGCTCTGGAGGCAGCACTGAGAGCGAGCAGGCAACAACGTCGGCACCCTGAGCTGGCTGGCGAGCCCGGAGCCCCAGTGTCTGTGGGGCTGTGGAAGGGCTGCCAAGGCAAGGAGAGGGCCAGCCACACCTGGCAGTCCTGGCACCTTTGGTGTGGGAGCAGTCGCTGGACGTTCGCCGTTTCGGAGCTGGGCTCTGGAGGCAGCACTGCGAGCGAGCAGGCAACAAGGTCGGCACCCTGAGCTGGCTGGCGAGCCCGGAGCCCCACTGTCTGTGGGGCTGTGGAAGGGCTGCCAAGGCAAGGCGAGGGCCAGCCACACCTGGCAGTCCTGGCACCTTTGGTGTGGGAGCAGTCGCTGGACGTTCGCCCTTTCGGAGCTGGGCTCTGGAGGCAGCAATGAGGGCGAGCAGGCAACAACGTCGGCACCCTGAGCTGGCTGGCGAGCCCGGAGCCCCACTGTCTGTGGGGCTGTGGAAGGGCTGCCAAGGCAAGGCGAGGGCCAGCCACACCTGGCAGTCCTGGCACCTTTGGTGGGGGAGCAGTCGCTGGACGTTCGCCCTTTCGGAGCTGGGCTCTGGAGGCAGCACTGAGAGCGAGCAGGCAACAACGTCGGCACCCTGAGCTGGCTGGCGAGCCCGGAGCCCCACTGTCTGTGGGGCTGTGGAAGGGCTGCCAAGGCAAGGCGAGGGCCAGCCACACCTGGCAGTCCTGGCACCTTTGGTGTGGGAGCAGTCGCTGGACGTTCGCCCTTTCGGAGCTGGGCTCTGGAGGCAGCACTGAGAGCGAGCAGGCAACAACGTCGGCACCCTGAGCTGGCTGGCGAGCCCGGAGCCCCACTGTCTGTGGGGCTGTGGACGGGCTGCCAAGGCAAGGCGAGGGCCAGCCACACCTGGCAGTCCTGGCACCTTTGGTGTGGGAGCAGTCGCTGGACGTTCGCCCTTTCGGAGCTGGGCTCTGGAGGCAGCACTGAGAGCGAGCAGGCAACAACGTCGGCACCCTGAGCTGGCTGGCGAGCCCGGAGCCCCAGTGTCTGTGGGGCTGTGGAAGGGCTGCCAAGGCAAGGCGAGGGCCAGCCACACCTGGCAGTCCTGGCACCTTTGGTGTGGGAGCAGTCGCTGGACGTTCGCCCTTTCGGAGCTGGGCTCTGGAGGCAGCACTGAGAGCGAGCAGGCAACAACGTCGGCACCCTGAGCTGGCTGGCGAGCCCGGAGCCCCACTGTCTGTGGGGCTGTGGAAGGGCTGCCAAGGCAAGGCGAGGGCCAGCCACACCTGGCAGTCCTGGCACCTTTGGTGTGGGAGCAGTCGCTGGACGTTCGCCCTTTCGGAGCTGGGCTCTGGAGGCAGCACTGCGAGCGAGCAGGCAACAAGGTCGGCACCCTGAGCTGGCTGGCGAGCCCGGAGCCCCAGTGTCTGTGGGGCTGTGGAAGGGCTGCCAAGGGAAGGCGAGGGCCAGCCACACCTGGCAGTCCTGGCACCTTTGGTGTGGGAGCAGTCGCTGGACGTTCGCCCTTTCGGAGCTGGGCTCTGGAGGCAGCACTGAGAGCGAGCAGGCAACAACGTCGGCACCCTGAGCTGGCTGGCGAGCCCGGAGCCCCAGTGTCTGTGGGGCTGTGGAAGGGCTGCCAAGGCAAGGCGAGGGCCAGCCACACCTGGCAGTCCTGGCACCTTTGGTGTGGGAGCAGTCGCTGGACGTTCGCCCTTTCGGAGCTGGGCTCTGGAGGCAGCACTGCGAGCGAGCAGGCAACAAGGTCGGCACCCTGAGCTGGCTGGCGAGCCCGGAGCCCCAGTGTCTGTGGGGCTGTGGAAGGGCTGCCAAGGGAAGGCGAGGGCCAGCCACACCTGGCAGTCCTGGCACCTTTGGTGTGGGAGCAGTCGCTGGACGTTCGCCCTTTCGGAGCTGGGCTCTGGAGGCAGCAATGAGGGCGAGCAGGCAACAACGTCGGCACCCTGAGCTGGCTGGCGAGCCCGGAGCCCCACTGTCTGTGGGGCTGTGGAAGGGCTGCCAAGGCAAGGCGAGGGCCAGCCACACCTGGCAGTCCTGGCACCTTTGGTGTGGGAGCAGTCGCTGGACGTTCGCCCTTTCGGAGCTGGGCTCTGGAGGCAGCAATGAGGGCGAGCAGGCAACAACGTCGGCACCCTGAGCTGGCTGGCGAGCCCGGAGCCCCACTGTCTGTGGGGCTGTGGAAGGGCTGCCAAGGCAAGGCGAGGGCCAGCCACACCTGGCAGTCCTGGCACCTTTGGTGTGGGAGCAGTCGCTGGACGTTCGCCCTTTCGGAGCTGGGCTCTGGAGGCAGCACTGAGAGCGAGCAGGCAACAACGTCGGCACCCTGAGCTGGCTGGCGAGCCCGGAGCCCCACTGTCTGTGGGGCTGTGGAAGGGCTGCCAAGGGAAGGCGAGGGCCAGCCACACCTGGCAGTCCTGGCACCTTTGGTGTGGGAGCAGTCACTGGACGTTCGCCCTTTCGGAGCTGGGCTCTGGAGGCAGCACTGAGAGCGAGCAGGCAACAACGTCGGCACCCTGAGCTGGCTGGCGAGCCCGGAGCCCCACTGTCTGTGGGGCTGTGGAAGGGCTGCCAAGGCAAGGCGAGGGCCAGCCACACCTGGCAGTCCTGGCACCTTTGGTGTGGGAGCAGTCGCTGGACGTTCGCCCTTTCGGAGCTGGGCTCTGGAGGCAGCAATGAGGGCGAGCAGGCAACAACGTCGGCACCCTGAGCTGGCTGGCGAGCCCGGAGCCCCACTGTCTGTGGGGCTGTGGAAGGGCTGCCAAGGCAAGGCGAGGGCCAGCCACACCTGGCAGTCCTGGCACCTTTGGTGTGGGAGCAGTCGCTGGACGTTCGCCCTTTTGGAGTTGGGCTCTGGAGGCAGCACTGAGAGCGAGCAGGCAACAACGTCGGCACCCTGAGCTGGCTGGCGAGCCCGGAGCCCCAGTGTCTGTGGGGCTGTGGAAGGGCTGCCAAGGCAAGGCGAGGGCCAGCCACAACTGGCAGTCCTGGCACCTTTGGTGTGGGAGCAATCGCTGGACGTTCGCCCTTTCGGAGCTGGGCTCTGGAGGCAGCACTGAGAGCGAGCAGGCAACAACGTCGGCACCCTGAGCTGGCTGGCGAGCCCGGAGCCCCACTGTCTGTGGGGCTGTGGAAGGGCTGCCAAGGTAAGGCGAGGGCCAGCCACACTTGGCAGTCCTGGCCCCTTTGGTGTGGGAGCAGTCGCTGGACGTTCGCCGTTTCGGAGCTGGGCTCTGGAGGCAGCTCTGAGAGCGAGCAGGCAACAACGTCGGCACCCTGAGCTGGCTGGCGAGCCCGGAGCCCCACTGTCTGTGGGGCTGTGGAAGGGCTGCCAAGGCAAAGCGAGGGCCAGCCACACCTGGCAGTCCTGGCACCTTTGGTGTGGGAGCAGTCGCTGGACGTTCGCCCTTTCGGAGCTGGGCTCTGGAGGCAGCACTGAGAGCGAGCAGGCAACAACGTCGGCACCCTGAGCTGGCTGGCGAGCCCGGAGCCCCAGTGTCTGTGGGGCTGTGGACGGGCTGCCAAGGCAAGGCGAGGGCCAGCCACACCTGGCAGTCCTGGCACCTTTGGTGTGGGAGCAGTCGCTGGACGTTCGCCCTTTCGGAGCTGGGCTCTGGAGGCAGCACTGAGAGCGAGCAGGCAACAACGTCGGCACCCTGAGCTGGCTGGCGAGCCCGGAGCCCCAGTGTCTGTGGGGCTGTGGAAGGGCTGCCAAGGCAAGGCGAGGGCCAGCCACACCTGGCAGTCCTGGCACCTTTGGTGTGGGAGCAGTCGCTGGACGTTCGCCCTTTCGGAGCTGGGCTCTGGAGGCAGCACTGAGAGCGAGCAGGCAACAACGTCGGCACCCTGAGCTGGCTGGCGAGCCCGGAGCCCCACTGTCTGTGGGGCTGTGGAAGGGCTGCCAAGGCAAGGCGAGGGCCAGCCACACCTGGCAGTCCTGGCACCTTTGGTGTGGGAGCAGTCGCTGGACGTTCGCCCTTTCGGAGCTGGGCTCTGGAGGCAGCAATGAGGGCGAGCAGGCAACAACGTCGGCACCCTGAGCTGGCTGGCGAGCCCGGAGCCCCACTGTCTGTGGGGCTGTGGAAGGGCTGCCAAGGCAAGGCGAGGGCCAGCCACACCTGGCAGTCCTGGCACCTTTGGTGTGGGAGCAGTCGCTGGACGTTCGCCCTTTCGGAGCTGGGCTCTGGAGGCAGCACTGAGAGCGAGCAGGCAACAACGTCGGCACCCTGAGCTGGCTGGCGAGCCCGGAGCCCCAGTGTCTGTGGGGCTGTGGAAGGGCTGCCAAGGCAAGGCGAGGGCCAGCCACAACTGGCAGTCCTGGCACCTTTGGTGTGGGAGCAATCGCTGGACGTTCGCCCTTTCGGAGCTGGGCTCTGGAGGCAGCACTGAGAGCGAGCAGGCAACAACGTCGGCACCCTGAGCTGGCTGGCGAGCCCGGAGCCCCAGTGTCTGTGGGGCTGTGGAAGGGCTGCCAAGGGAAGGCGAGGGCCAGCCACACTTGGCAGTCCTGGCACCTTTGGTGTGGGAGCAGTCGCTGGACGTTCGCCGTTTCGGAGCTGGGCTCTGGAGGCAGCTCTGAGAGCGAGCAGGCAACAACGTCGGCACCCTGAGCTGGCTGGCGAGCCCGGAGCCCCACTGTCTGTGGGGCTGTGGAAGGGCTGCCAAGGCAAGGCGAGGGCCAGCCACACCTGGCAGTCCTGGCACCTTTGGTGTGGGAGCAGTCGCTGGACGTTCGCCCTTTCGGAGCTGGGCTCTGGAGGCAGCACTGAGAGCGAGCAGGCAACAACGTCGGCACCCTGAGCTGGCTGGCGAGCCCGGAGCCCCAGTGTCTGTGGGGCTGTGGAAGGGCTGCCAAGGCAAGGCGAGGGCCAGCCACACCTGGCAGTCCTGGCACCTTTGGTGTGGGAGCAGTCGCTGGACGTTCGCCCTTTCGGAGCTGGGCTCTGGAGGCAGCACTGAGAGCGAGCAGGCAACAACGTCGGCACCCTGAGCTGGCTGGCGAGCCCGGAGCCCCACTGTCTGTGGGGCTGTGGAAGGGCTGCCAAGGCAAGGCGAGGGCCAGCCACACCTGGCAGTCCTGGCACCTTTGGTGTGGGAGCAGTCGCTGGACGTTCGCCCTTTCGGAGCTGGGCTCTGGAGGCAGCACTGAGAGCGAGCAGGCAACAACGTCGGCACCCTGAGCTGGCTGGCGAGCCCGGAGCCCCACTGTCTGTGGGGCTGTGGAAGGGCTGCCAAGGCAAGGCGAGGGCCAGCCACACCTGGCAGTCCTGGCACCTTTGGTGTGGGAGCAGTCGCTGGACGTTCGCCCTTTCGGAGCTGGGCTCTGGAGGCAGCACTGCGAGCGAGCAGGCAACAAGGTCGGCACCCTGAGCTGGCTGGCGAGCCCGGAGCCCCAGTGTCTGTGGGGCTGTGGAAGGGCTGCCAAGGGAAGGCGAGGGCCAGCCACACCTGGCAGTCCTGGCACCTTTGGTGTGGGAGCAGTCGCTGGACGTTCGCCCTTTCGGAGCTGGGCTCTGGAGGCAGCAATGAGGGCGAGCAGGCAACAACGTCGGCACCCTGAGCTGGCTGGCGAGCCCGGAGCCCCACTGTCTGTGGGGCTGTGGAAGGGCTGCCAAGGCAAGGCGAGGGCCAGCCACACCTGGCAGTCCTGGCACCTTTGGTGTGGGAGCAGTCGCTGGACGTTCGCCCTTTCGGAGCTGGGCTCTGGAGGCAGCAATGAGGGCGAGCAGGCAACAACGTCGGCACCCTGAGCTGGCTGGCGAGCCCGGAGCCCCACTGTCTGTGGGGCTGTGGAAGGGCTGCCAAGGCAAGGCGAGGGCCAGCCACACCTGGCAGTCCTGGCACCTTTGGTGTGGGAGCAGTCGCTGGACGTTCGCCCTTTCGGAGCTGGGCTCTGGAGGCAGCACTGAGAGCGAGCAGGCAACAACGTCGGCACCCTGAGCTGGCTGGCGAGCCCGGAGCCCCACTGTCTGTGGGGCTGTGGAAGGGCTGCCAAGGGAAGGCGAGGGCCAGCCACACCTGGCAGTCCTGGCACCTTTGGTGTGGGAGCAGTCACTGGACGTTCGCCCTTTCGGAGCTGGGCTCTGGAGGCAGCACTGAGAGCGAGCAGGCAACAACGTCGGCACCCTGAGCTGGCTGGCGAGCCCGGAGCCCCAGTGTCTGTGGGGCTGTGGAAGGGCTGCCAAGGCAAGGCGAGGGCCAGCCACACCTGGCAGTCCTGGCACCTTTGGTGTGGGAGCAGTCGCTGGACGTTCGCCCTTTCGGAGCTGGGCTCTGGAGGCAGCACTGAGAGCGAGCAGGCAACAACGTCGGCACCCTGAGCTGGCTGGCGAGCCCGGAGCCCCACTGTCTGTGGGGCTGTGGAAGGGCTGCCAAGGCAAGGCGAGGGCCAGCCACACCTGGCAGTCCTGGCACCTTTGGTGTGGGAGCAGTCGCTGGACGTTCGCCCTTTCGGAGCTGGGCTCTGGAGGCAGCACTGAGAGCGAGCAGGCAACAACGTCGGCACCCTGAGCTGGCTGGCGAGCCCGGAGCCCCAGTGTCTGTGGGGCTGTGGAAGGGCTGCCAAGGCAAGGCGAGGGCCAGCCACACCTGGCAGTCCTGGCACCTTTGGTGTGGGAGCAGTCGCTGGACGTTCGCCCTTTTGGAGTTGGGCTCTGGAGGCAGCACTGAGAGCGAGCAGGCAACAACGTCGGCACCCTGAGCTGGCTGGCGAGCCCGGAGCCCCAGTGTCTGTGGGGCTGTGGAAGGGCTGCCAAGGCAAGGCGAGGGCCAGCCACAACTGGCAGTCCTGGCACCTTTGGTGTGGGAGCAATCGCTGGACGTTCGCCCTTTCGGAGCTGGGCTCTGGAGGCAGCACTGAGAGCGAGCAGGCAACAACGTCGGCACCCTGAGCTGGCTGGCGAGCCCGGAGCCCCACTGTCTGTGGGGCTGTGGAAGGGCTGCCAAGGTAAGGCGAGGGCCAGCCACACTTGGCAGTCCTGGCACCTTTGGTGTGGGAGCAGTCGCTGGACGTTCGCCGTTTCGGAGCTGGGCTCTGGAGGCAGCTCTGAGAGCGAGCAGGCAACAACGTCGGCACCCTGAGCTGGCTGGCGAGCCCGGAGCCCCACTGTCTGTGGGGCTGTGGAAGGGCTGCCAAGGCAAAGCGAGGGCCAGCCACACCTGGCAGTCCTGGCACCTTTGGTGTGGGAGCAGTCGCTGGACGTTCGCCCTTTCGGAGCTGGGCTCTGGAGGCAGCACTGAGAGCGAGCAGGCAACAACGTCGGCACCCTGAGCTGGCTGGCGAGCCCGGAGCCCCAGTGTCTGTGGGGCTGTGGACGGGCTGCCAAGGCAAGGCGAGGGCCAGCCACACCTGGCAGTCCTGGCACCTTTGGTGTGGGAGCAGTCGCTGGACGTTCGCCCTTTCGGAGCTGGGCTCTGGAGGCAGCACTGAGAGCGAGCAGGCAACAACGTCGGCACCCTGAGCTGGCTGGCGAGCCCGGAGCCCCAGTGTCTGTGGGGCTGTGGAAGGGCTGCCAAGGCAAGGCGAGGGCCAGCCACACCTGGCAGTCCTGGCACCTTTGGTGTGGGAGCAGTCGCTGGACGTTCGCCCTTTCGGAGCTGGGCTCTGGAGGCAGCACTGAGAGCGAGCAGGCAACAACGTCGGCACCCTGAGCTGGCTGGCGAGCCCGGAGCCCCACTGTCTGTGGGGCTGTGGAAGGGCTGCCAAGGCAAGGCGAGGGCCAGCCACACCTGGCAGTCCTGGCACCTTTGGTGTGGGAGCAGTCGCTGGACGTTCGCCCTTTCGGAGCTGGGCTCTGGAGGCAGCAATGAGGGCGAGCAGGCAACAACGTCGGCACCCTGAGCTGGCTGGCGAGCCCGGAGCCCCACTGTCTGTGGGGCTGTGGAAGGGCTGCCAAGGCAAGGCGAGGGCCAGCCACACCTGGCAGTCCTGGCACCTTTGGTGTGGGAGCAGTCGCTGGACGTTCGCCCTTTCGGAGCTGGGCTCTGGAGGCAGCACTGAGAGCGAGCAGGCAACAACGTCGGCACCCTGAGCTGGCTGGCGAGCCCGGAGCCCCAGTGTCTGTGGGGCTGTGGAAGGGCTGCCAAGGCAAGGCGAGGGCCAGCCACAACTGGCAGTCCTGGCACCTTTGGTGTGGGAGCAATCGCTGGACGTTCGCCCTTTCGGAGCTGGGCTCTGGAGGCAGCACTGAGAGCGAGCAGGCAACAACGTCGGCACCCTGAGCTGGCTGGCGAGCCCGGAGCCCCAGTGTCTGTGGGGCTGTGGAAGGGCTGCCAAGGGAAGGCGAGGGCCAGCCACACTTGGCAGTCCTGGCACCTTTGGTGTGGGAGCAGTCGCTGGACGTTCGCCGTTTCGGAGCTGGGCTCTGGAGGCAGCTCTGAGAGCGAGCAGGCAACAACGTCGGCACCCTGAGCTGGCTGGCGAGCCCGGAGCCCCAGTGTCTGTGGGGCTGTGGAAGGGCTGCCAAGGCAAGGCGAGGGCCAGCCACACCTGGCAGTCCTGGCACCTTTGGTGTGGGAGCAGTCGCTGGACGTTCGCCCTTTCGGAGCTGGGCTCTGGAGGCAGCACTGAGAGCGAGCAGGCAACAACGTCGGCACCCTGAGCTGGCTGGCGAGCCCGGAGCCCCAGTGTCTGTGGGGCTGTGGAAGGGCTGCCAAGGCAAGGCGAGGGCCAGCCACACCTGGCAGTCCTGGCACCTTTGGTGTGGGAGCAGTCGCTGGACGTTCGCCCTTTCGGAGCTGGGCTCTGGAGGCAGCACTGAGAGCGAGCAGGCAACAACGTCGGCACCCTGAGCTGGCTGGCGAGCCCGGAGCCCCACTGTCTGTGGGGCTGTGGAAGGGCTGCCAAGGCAAGGCGAGGGCCAGCCACACCTGGCAGTCCTGGCACCTTTGGTGTGGGAGCAGTCGCTGGACGTTCGCCCTTTCGGAGCTGGGCTCTGGAGGCAGCACTGAGAGCGAGCAGGCAACAACGTCGGCACCCTGAGCTGGCTGGCGAGCCCGGAGCCCCAGTGTCTGTGGGGCTGTGGAAGGGCTGCCAAGGCAAGGCGAGGGCCAGCCACACCTGGCAGTCCTGGCACCTTTGGTGTGGGAGCAGTCGCTGGACGTTCGCCCTTTCGGAGCTGGGCTCTGGAGGCAGCACTGAGAGCGAGCAGGCAACAACGTCGGCACCCTGAGCTGGCTGGCGAGCCCGGAGCCCCACTGTCTGTGGGGCTGTGGAAGGGCTGCCAAGGCAAGGCGAGGGCCAGCCACACCTGGCAGTCCTGGCACCTTTGGTGTGGGAGCAGTCGCTGGACGTTCACCCTTTCGGAGCTGGGCTCTGGAGGCAGCTCTGAGAGCGAGCAGGCAACAACGTCGGCACCCTGAGCTGGCTGGCGAGCCCGGAGCCCCACTGTCTGTGGGGCTGTGGAAGGGCTGCCAAGGCAAAGCGAGGGCCAGCCACACCTGGCAGTCCTGGCACCTTTGGTGTGGGAGCAGTCGCTGGACGTTCGCCCTTTCGGAGCTGGGCTCTGGAGGCAGCACTGAGAGCGAGCAGGCAACAAGGTCGGCACCCTGAGCTGGCTGGCGAGCCCGGAGCCCCACTGTCTGTGGGGCTGTGGAAGGGCTGCCAAGGCAAGGCGAGGGCCAGCCACACCTGGCAGTCCTGGCACCTTTGGTGTGGGAGCAGTCGCTGGACGTTCGCCCTTTGGGAGCTGGGCTCTGGAGGCAGCACTGAGAGTGAGCAGGCAACAAGGTCGGCACCCTGAGCTGGCTGGCGAGCCCGGAGCCCCACTGTCTGTGGGGCTGTGGAAGGGCTGCCAAGGCAAGGCGAGGGCCAGCCACACCTGGCAGTCCTGGCACCTTTGGTGTGGGAGCAGTCGCTGGACGTTCGCCCTTTCGGAGCTGGGCTCTGGAGGCAGCACTGAGAGCGAGCAGGCAACAAGGTCGGCACCCTGAGCTGGCTGGCGAGCCCGGAGCCCCACTGTCTGTGGGGCTGTGGAAGGGCTGCCAAGGGAAGGCAAGGGCCAGCCACACCTGGCAGTCCTGGCACCTTTGGTGTGGGAGCAGTCGCTGGACGTTCGCCCTTTCGGAGCTGGGCTCTGGAGGCAGCAATGAGGGCGAGCAGGCAACAACGTCGGCACCCTGAGCTGGCTGGCGAGCCCGGAGCCCCACTGTCTGTGGGGCTGTGGAAGGGCTGCCAAGGCAAGGCGAGGGCCAGCCACACCTGGCAGTCCTGGCACCTTTGGTGTGGGAGCAGTCGCTGGACGTTCGCCCTTTCGGAGCTGGGCTCTGGAGGCAGCAATGAGGGCGAGCAGGCAACAACGTCGGCACCCTGAGCTGGCTGGCGAGCCCGGAGCCCCACTGTCTGTGGGGCTGTGGAAGGGCTGCCAAGGCAAGGCGAGGGCCAGCCACACCTGGCAGTCCTGGCACCTTTGGTGTGGGAGCAGTCGCTGGACGTTCGCCCTTTCGGAGCTGGGCTCTGGAGGCAGCACTGAGAGCGAGCAGGCAACAACGTCGGCACCCTGAGCTGGCTGGCGAGCCCGGAGCCCCACTGTCTGTGGGGCTGTGGAAGGGCTGCCAAGGGAAGGCAAGGGCCAGCCACACCTGGCAGTCCTGGCACCTTTGGTGTGGGAGCAGTCGCTGGACGTTTGCCCTTTCGGAGCTGGGCTCTGGAGGCAGCAATGAGGGCGAGCAGGCAACAACGTCGGCACCCTGAGCTGGCTGGCGAGCCCGGAGCCCCACTGTCTGTGGGGCTGTGGAAGGGCTGCCAAGGCAAGGCGAGGGCCAGCCACACCTGGCAGTCCTGGCACCTTTGGTGTGGGAGCAGTCGCTGGACGTTCGCCCTTTCGGAGCTGGGCTCTGGAGGCAGCAATGAGGGCGAGCAGGCAACAACGTCGGCACCCTGAGCTGGCTGGCGAGCCCGGAGCCCCACTGTCTGTGGGGCTGTGGAAGGGCTGCCAAGGCAAGGCGAGGGCCAGCCACACCTGGCAGTCCTGGCACCTTTGGTGTGGGAGCAGTCGCTGGACGTTCGCCCTTTCGGAGCTGGGCTCTGGAGGCAGCACTGAGAGCGAGCAGGCAACAACGTCGGCACCCTGAGCTGGCTGGCGAGCCCGGAGCCCCACTGTCTGTGGGGCTGTGGAAGGGCTGCCAAGGCAAGGCGAGGGCCAGCCACACCTGGCAGTCCTGGCACCTTTGGTGTGGGAGCAGTCGCTGGACGTTCGCCCTTTCGGAGCTGGGCTCTGGAGGCAGCTCTGAGAGCGAGCAGGCAACAACGTCGGCACCCTGAGCTGGCTGGCGAGCCCGGAGCCCCACTGTCTGTGGGGCTGTGGAAGGGCTGCCAAGGCAAGGCGAGGGCCAGCCACACCTGGCAGTCCTGGCACCTTTGGTGTGGGAGCAGTCGCTGGACGTTCGCCCTTTCGGAGCTGGGCTCTGGAGGCAGCACTGAGAGTGAGCAGGCAACAACGTCGGCACCCTGAGCTGGCTGGCGAGCCCGGAGCCCCACTGTCTGTGGGGCTGTGGAAGGGCTGCCAAGGGAAGGCGAGGGCCAGCCACACCTGGCAGTCCTGGCACCTTTGGTGTGGGAGCAGTCGCTGGACGTTCGCCCTTTCGGAGCTGGGCTCTGGAGGCAGCACTGAGAGCGAGCAGGCAACGTCGGCACCCTGAGCTGGCTGGCGAGCCCGGAGCCCCACTGTCTGTGGGGCTGTGGACGGGCTGCCAAGGCAAGGCGAGGGCCAGCCACACCTGGCAGTCCTGGCACCTTTGGTGTGGGAGCAGTCGCTGGACGTTCGCCCTTTCGGAGCTGGGCTCTGGAGGCAGCACTGAGAGCGAGCAGGCAACAACGTCAGCACCCTGAGCTGGCTGGCGAGCCCGGAGCCCCACTGTCTGTGGGGCTGTGGAAGGGCTGCCAAGGCAAGGCGAGGGCCAGCCACACCTGGCAGTCCTGGCACCTTTGGTGTGGGAGCAGTCGCTGGACGTTCGCCCTTTCGGAGCTGGGCTCTGGAGGCAGCTCTGAGAGCGAGCAGGCAACAACGTCGGCACCCTGAGCTGGCTGGCGAGCCCGGAGCCCCACTGTCTGTGGGGCTGTGGAAGGGCTGCCAAGGCAAGGCGAGGGCCAGCCACACCTGGCAGTCCTGGCACCTTTGGTGTGGGAGCAGTCGCTGGACGTTCGCCCTTTCGGAGCTGGGCTCTGGAGGCAGCACTGAGAGTGAGCAGGCAACAACATCGGCACCCTGAGCTGGCTGGCGAGCCCGGAGCCCCACTGTCTGTGGGGCTGTGGAAGGGCTGCCAAGGGAAGGCGAGGGCCAGCCACACCTGGCAGTCCTGGCACCTTTGGTGTGGGAGCAGTCGCTGGACGTTCGCCCTTTCGGAGCTGGGCTCTGGAGGCAGCACTGAGAGCGAGCAGGCAACGTCGGCACCCTGAGCTGGCTGGCGAGCCCGGAGCCCCACTGTCTGTGGGGCTGTGGACGGGCTGCCAAGGCAAGGCGAGGGCCAGCCACACCTGGCAGTCCTGGCACCTTTGGTGTGGGAGCAGTCGCTGGACGTTCGCCCTTTCGGAGCTGGGCTCTGGAGGCGGCGCTGAGAGCGAGCAGGCAACAACGTCGGCACCCTGAGCTGGCTGGCGAGCCCGGAGCCCCACTGTCTGTGGGGCTGTGGAAGGGCTGCCAAGGGAAGGCAAGGGCCAGCCACACCTGGCAGTCCTGGCACCTTTGGTGTGGGAGCAGTCGCTGGACGTTCGCCCTTTCGGAGCTGGGCTCTGGAGGCAGCAATGAGGGCGAGCAGGCAACAACGTCGGCACCCTGAGCTGGCTGGCGAGCCCGGAGCCCCACTGTCTGTGGGGCTGTGGAAGGGCTGCCAAGGCAAGGCGAGGGCCAGCCACACCTGGCAGTCCTGGCACCTTTGGTGTGGGAGCAGTCGCTGGACGTTCGCCCTTTCGGAGCTGGGCTCTGGAGGCAGCAATGAGGGCGAGCAGGCAACAACGTCGGCACCCTGAGCTGGCTGGCGAGCCCGGAGCCCCACTGTCTGTGGGGCTGTGGAAGGGCTGCCAAGGCAAGGCGAGGGCCAGCCACACCTGGCAGTCCTGGCACCTTTGGTGTGGGAGCAGTCGCTGGACGTTCGCCCTTTCGGAGCTGGGCTCTGGAGGCAGCACTGAGAGCGAGCAGGCAACAACGTCGGCACCCTGAGCTGGCTGGCGAGCCCGGAGCCCCAGTGTCTGTGGGGCTGTGGAAGGGCTGCCAAGGCAAGGCGAGGGCCAGCCACACCTGGCAGTCCTGGCACCTTTGGTGTGGGAGCAGTCGCTGGACGTTCGCCCTTTCGGAGCTGGGCTCTGGAGGCAGCTCTGAGAGCGAGCAGGCAACAACGTCGGCACCCTGAGCTGGCTGGCGAGCCCGGAGCCCCACTGTCTGTGGGGCTGTGGAAGGGCTGCCAAGGCAAGGCGAGGGCCAGCCACACCTGGCAGTCCTGGCACCTTTGGTGTGGGAGCAGTCGCTGGACGTTTGCCCTTTCGGAGCTGGGCTCTGGAGGCAGCACTGAGAGCGAGCAGGCAACAACGTCGGCACCCTGAGCTGGCTGGCGAGCCCGGAGCCCCACTGTCTGTGGGGCTGTGGAAGGGCTGCCAAGGGAAGGCAAGGGCCAGCCACACCTGGCAGTCCTGGCACCTTTGGTGTGGGAGCAGTCGCTGGACGTTCGCCCTTTCGGAGCTGGGCTCTGGAGGCAGCAATGAGGGCGAGCAGGCAACAACGTCGGCACCCTGAGCTGGCTGGCGAGCCCGGAGCCCCACTGTCTGTGGGGCTGTGGAAGGGCTGCCAAGGCAAGGCGAGGGCCAGCCACACCTGGCAGTCCTGGCACCTTTGGTGTGGGAGCAGTCGCTGGACGTTCGCCCTTTCGGAGCTGGGCTCTGGAGGCAGCAATGAGGGCGAGCAGGCAACAACGTCGGCACCCTGAGCTGGCTGGCGAGCCCGGAGCCCCACTGTCTGTGGGGCTGTGGAAGGGCTGCCAAGGCAAGGCGAGGGCCAGCCACACCTGGCAGTCCTGGCACCTTTGGTGTGGGAGCAGTCGCTGGACGTTCGCCCTTTCGGAGCTGGGCTCTGGAGGCAGCACTGAGAGCGAGCAGGCAACAAGGTCGGCACCCTGAGCTGGCTGGCGAGCCCGGAGCCCCACTGTCTGTGGGGCTGTGGAAGGGCTGCCAAGGCAAGGCGAGGGCCAGCCACACCTGGCAGTCCTGGCACCTTTGGTGTGGGAGCAGTCGCTGGACGTTCGCCCTTTCGGAGCTGGGCTCTGGAGGCAGCTCTGAGAGCGAGCAGGCAACAACGTCGGCACCCTGAGCTGGCTGGCGAGCCCGGAGCCCCACTGTCTGTGGGGCTGTGGAAGGGCTGCCAAGGGAAGGCGAGGGCCAGCCACACCTGGCAGTCCTGGCACCTTTGGTGTGGGAGCAGTCGCTGGACGTTCGCCCTTTCGGAGCTGGGCTCTGGAGGCAGCACTGAGAGCGAGCAGGCAACGTCGGCACCCTGAGCTGGCTGGCGAGCCCGGAGCCCCACTGTCTGTGGGGCTGTGGACGGGCTGCCAAGGCAAGGCGAGGGCCAGCCACACCTGGCAGTCCTGGCACCTTTGGTGTGGGAGCAGTCGCTGGACGTTCGCCCTTTCGGAGCTGGGCTCTGGAGGAAGCACTGAGAGCGAGCAGGCAACAACGTCAGCACCCTGAGCTGGCTGGCGAGCCCGGAGCCCCACTGTCTGTGGGGCTGTGGAAGGGCTGCCAAGGCAAGGCGAGGGCCAGCCACAACTGGCAGTCCTGGCACCTTTGGTGTGGGAGCAGTCGCTGGACGTTCGCCCTTTCGGAGCTGGGCTCTGGAGGCAGCTCTGAGAGCGAGCAGGCAACAACGTCGGCACCCTGAGCTGGCTGGCGAGCCCGGAGCCCCACTGTCTGTGGGGCTGTGGAAGGGCTGCCAAGGCAAGGCGAGGGCCAGCCACACCTGGCAGTCCTGGCACCTTTGGTGTGGGAGCAGTCGCTGGACGTTCGCCCTTTCGGAGCTGGGCTCTGGAGGCAGCACTGAGAGTGAGCAGGCAACAACATCGGCACCCTGAGCTGGCTGGCGAGCCCGGAGCCCCACTGTCTGTGGGGCTGTGGAAGGGCTGCCAAGGCAAGGCGAGGGCCAGCCACACCTGGCAGTCCTGGCACCTTTGGTGTGGGAGCAGTCGCTGGACGTTCGCCCTTTCGGAGCTGGGCTCTGGAGGCAGCAATGAGGGCGAGCAGGCAACGTCGGCACCCTGAGCTGGCTGGCGAGCCCGGAGCCCCAGTGTCTGTGGGGCTGTGGACGGGCTGCCAAGGCAAGGCGAGGGCCAGCCACACCTGGCAGTCCTGGCACCTTTGGTGTGGGAGCAGTCGCTGGACGTTCGCCCTTTCGGAGCTGGGCTCTGGAGGCAGCACTGAGAGCGAGCAGGCAACAACGTCAGCACCCTGAGCTGGCTGGCGAGCCCGGAGCCCCACTGTCTGTGGGGCTGTGGAAGGGCTGCCAAGGGAAGGCGAGGGCCAGCCACACCTGTCAGTCCTGGCACCTTTGGTGTGGGAGCAGTCGCTGGACGTTCGCCCTTTCGGAGCTGGGCTCTGGAGGCAGCACTGAGAGTGAGCAGGCAACAAGGTCGGCACCCTGAGCTGGCTGGCGAGCCCGGAGCCCCAGTGTCTGTGGGGCTGTGGAAGGGCTGCCAAGGCAAGGCGAGGGCCAGCCACACCTGGCAGTCCTGGCACCTTTGGTGTGGGAGCAGTCGCTGGACGTTCGCCCTTTCGGAGCTGGGCTCTGGAGGCAGCGCTGAGAGCGAGCAGGCAACAACGTCGGCACCCTGAGCTGGCTGGCGAGCCCGGAGCCCCACTGTCTGTGGGGCTGTGGAAGGGCTGCCAAGGGAAGGCGAGGGCCAGCCACACCTGGCAGTCCTGGCACCTTTGGTGTGGGAGCAGTCGCTGGACGTTCGCCCTTTCGGAGCTGGGCTCTGGAGGCAGCAATGAGGGCGAGCAGGCAACAACGTCGGCACCCTGAGCTGGCTGGCGAGCCCGGAGCCCCACTGTCTGTGGGGCTGTGGAAGGGCTGCCAAGGCAAGGCGAGGGCCAGCCACACCTGGCAGTCCTGGCACCTTTGGTGTGGGAGCAGTCGCTGGACGTTCGCCCTTTTGGAGCTGGGCTCTGGAGGCAGCAATGAGGGCGAGCAGGCAACAACGTCGGCACCCTGAGCTGGCTGGCGAGCCCGGAGCCCCACTGTCTGTGGGGCTGTGGAAGGGCTGCCAAGGCAAGGCGAGGGCCAGCCACACCTGGCAGTCCTGGCACCTTTGGTGTGGGAGCAGTCGCTGGACGTTCGCCCTTTCGGAGCTGGGCTCTGGAGGCAGCACTGGGAGCGAGCAGGCAACAACGTCGGCACCCTGAGCTGGCTGGCGAGCCCGGAGCCCCACTGTCTGTGGGGCTGTGGAAGGGCTGCCAAGGCAAGGCGAGGGCCAGCCACACCTGGCAGTCCTGGCACCTTTGGTGTGGGAGCAGTCGCTGGACGTTCGCCCTTTCGGAGCTGGGCTCTGGAGGCAGCACTGAGAGCGAGCAGGCAACAACGTAGGCACCCTGAGCTGGCTGGCGAGCCCGGAGCCCCACTGTCTGTGGGGCTGTGGAAGGGCTGCCAAGGCAAGGCGAGGGCCAGCCACACCTGGCAGTCCTGGCACCTTTGGTGTGGGAGCAGTCGCTGGACGTTCGCCCTTTCGGAGCTGGGCTCTGGAGGCAGCTCTGAGAGCGAGCAGGCAACAACGTCGGCACCCTGAGCTGGCTGGCGAGCCCGGAGCCCCACTGTCTGTGGGGCTGTGGAAGGGCTGCCAAGGCAAGGCGAGGGCCAGCCACACCTGGCAGTCCTGGCACCTTTGGTGTGGGAGCAGTCGCTGGACGTTCGCCCTTTCGGAGCTGGGCTCTGGAGGCAGCACTGAGAGCGAGCAGGCAACAACGTCGGCACCCTGAGCTGGCTGGCGAGCCCGGAGCCCCACTGTCTGTGGGGCTGTGGAAGGGCTGCCAAGGCAAGGCGAGGGCCAGCCACACCTGGCAGTCCTGGCACCTTTGGTGTGGGAGCAGTCGCTGGACGTTCGCCCTTTCGGAGCTGGGCTCTGGAGGCAGCTCTGAGAGCGAGCAGGCAACAACGTCGGCACCCTGAGCTGGCTGGCGAGCCCGGAGCCCCACTGTCTGTGGGGCTGTGGAAGGGCTGCCAAGGCAAGGCGAGGGCCAGCCACACCTGGCAGTCCTGGCACCTTTGGTGTGGGAGCAGTCGCTGGACGTTCGCCCTTTCGGAGCTGGGCTCTGGAGGCAGCTCTGAGAGCGAGCAGGCAACAACGTCGGCACCCTGAGCTGGCTGGCGAGCCCGGAGCCCCAGTGTCTGTGGGGCTGTGGAAGGGCTGCCAAGGCAAGGCGAGGGCCAGCCACACCTGGCAGTCCTGGCACCTTTGGTGTGGGAGCAGTCGCTGGACGTTCGCCGTTTCGGAGCTGGGCTCTGGAGGCAGCACTGAGAGCGAGCAGGCAACAAGGTCGGCACCCTGAGCTGGCTGGCGAGCCCGGAGCCCCACTGTCTGTGGGGCTGTGGAAGGGCTGCCAAGGCAAGGCGAGGGCCAGCCACACCTGGCAGTCCTGG
>NW_027472486.1:0-24312 GCF_965638725.1 Aptenodytes patagonicus | reverse complement strand
CAGCCCTTCCACAGCCCCACAAGCACTGGCGCTCTGAGCTTCCTAGCCACAGCACAGTGGGGACGTTCCTTCTCGGCACAGCCACAGCCCAGCTCCGAAATTCGAAACGTCCAGCCACTGCTCCCACACCAAAGGGGCTAGCACTGAAAGCTCTTGCTGGCCAGCACCTGCCCTAGGCAGCCCTTCCACAGCCCACAAGCACTGGCACTCTGAGCTTCCTAGTCACAGCACAGTGGGGACGTTCCTTCTCGGCACAGCCACAGCCCAGCTCCGAAATTCAAAACGTCCAGCCACTGCTCCCACACCAAAGGGGCTAGCACTGAAAGCTCTTGCTGGCCATCACCTGCCCTAGGCAGCCCTTCCACAGCCCCACAAGCACTGGCGCTCTGAGCTTCCTAGCCACAGCACAGTGGGGACGTTCCTTCTCGGCACAGCCACAGCCCAGCTCCGAAATTCAAAACGTCCAGCCACTGCTCCCACACCAAAGGGGCTAGCACTGAAAGCTCTTGCTGGCCAGCACCTGCCCTAGGCAGCCCTTCCACAGCCCCACAAGCACTGGCGCTCTGAGCTTCCTAGCCACAGCACAGTGGGGACGTTCCTTCTCGGCACAGCCACAGCCCAGCTCCGAAATTCAAAACGTCCAGCCACTGCTCCCACACCAAAGGGGCTAGCACTGAAAGCTCTTGCTGGCCAGCACCTGCCCTAGGCAGCCCTTCCACAGCCCCACAAGCACTGGCGCTCTGAGCTTCCTAGCCACAGCACAGTGGGGACGTTCCTTCTCGGCACAGCCACAGCCCAGCTCCGAAATTCGAAACGTCCAGCCACTGCTCCCACACCAAAGGGGCTAGCACTGAAAGCTCTTGCTGGCCAGCACCTGCCCTAGGCAGCCCTTCCACAGCCCCACAAGCACTGGCGCTCTGAGCTTCCTAGCCACAGCACAGTGGGGACGTTCCTTCTCGGCACAGCCACAGCCCAGCTCCCAAATTCAAAACGTCCAGCCACTGCTCCCACACCAAAGGGGCTAGCACTGAAAGCTCTTGCTGGCCATCACCTGCCCTAGGCAGCCCTTCCACAGCCCCACAAGCACTGGCGCTCTGAGCTTCCTAGCCACAGCACAGTGGGGACGTTCCTTCTCGGCACAGCCAGAGCCCAGCTCCGAAATTCAAAACGTCCAGCCACTGCTCCCACACCAAAGGGGCTAGCACTGAAAGCTCTTGCTGGCCAGCACCTGCCCTAGGCAGCCCTTCCACAGCCCCACAAGCACTGGCACTCTGAGCTTCCTAGTCACAGCACAGTGGGGACGTTCCTTCTCGGCACAGCCACAGCCCAGCTCCGAAATTCAAAACGTCCAGCCACTGCTCCCACACCAAAGGGGCTAGCACTGAAAGCTCTTGCTGGCCAGCACCTGCCCTAGGCAGCCCTTCCACAGCCCCACAAGCACTGGCGCTCTGAGCTTCCTAGCCACAGCACAGTGGGGACGTTCCTTCTCGGCACAGCCACAGCCCAGCTCCGAAATTCAAAACGTCCAGCCACTGCTCCCACACCAAAGGGGCTAGCACTGAAAGCTCTTGCTGGCCATCACCTGCCCTAGGCAGCCCTTCCACAGCCCCACAAGCACTGGCGCTCTGAGCTTCCTAGCCACAGCACAGTGGGGACGTTCCTTCTCGGCACAGCCACAGCCCAGCTCCGAAATTCGAAACGTCCAGCCACTGCTCCCACACCAAAGGGGCTAGCACTGAAAGCTCTTGCTGGCCAGCACCTGCCCTAGGCAGCCCTTCCACAGCCCCACAAGCACTGGCGCTCTGAGCTTCCTAGCCACAGCACAGTGGGGACGTTCCTTCTCGGCACAGCCACAGCCCAGCTCCGAAATTCGAAACGTCCAGCCACTGCTCCCACACCAAAGGGGCTAGCACTGAAAGCTCTTGCTGGCCAGCACCTGCCCTAGGCAGCCCTTCCACAGCCCCACAAGCACTGGCGCTCTGAGCTTCCTAGCCACAGCACAGTGGGGACGTTCCTTCTCAGCACAGCCAGAGCCCAGCTCCGAAATTCAAAACGTCCAGCCACTGCTCCCACACCAAAGGGGCTAGCACTGAAAGCTCTTGCTGGCCAGCACCTGCCCTAGGCAGCCCTTCCACAGCCCCACAAGCACTGGCGCTCTGAGCTTCCTAGCCACAGCACAGTGGGGACGTTCCTTCTCGGCACAGCCACAGCCCAGCTCCGAAATTCAAAACGTCCAGCCACTGCTCCCACACCAAAGGGGCTAGCACTGAAAGCTCTTGCTGGCCATCACCTGCCCTAGGCAGCCCTTCCACAGCCCCACAAGCACTGGCGCTCTGAGCTTCCTAGCCACAGCACAGTGGGGACGTTCCTTCTCGGCACAGCCACAGCCCAGCTCCGAAATTCAAAACGTCCAGCCACTGCTCCCACACCAAAGGGGCTAGCACTGAAAGCTCTTGCTGGCCATCACCTGCCCTAGGCAGCCCTTCCACAGCCCCACAAGCACTGGCGCTCTGAGCTTCCTAGCCACAGCACAGTGGGGACGTTCCTTCTCGGCACAGCCACAGCCCAGCTCCGAAATTCGAAACGTCCAGCCACTGCTCCCACACCAAAGGGGCTAGCACTGAAAGCTCTTGCTGGCCAGCACCTGCCCTAGGCAGCCCTTCCACAGCCCCACAAGCACTGGCGCTCTGAGCTTCCTAGCCACAGCACAGTGGGGACGTTCCTTCTCGGCACAGCCACAGCCCAGCTCCCAAATTCAAAACGTCCAGCCACTGCTCCCACACCAAAGGGGCTAGCACTGAAAGCTCTTGCTGGCCATCACCTGCCCTAGGCAGCCCTTCCACAGCCCCACAAGCACTGGCGCTCTGAGCTTCCTAGCCACAGCACAGTGGGGACGTTCCTTCTCGGCACAGCCAGAGCCCAGCTCCGAAATTCAAAACGTCCAGCCACTGCTCCCACACCAAAGGGGCTAGCACTGAAAGCTCTTGCTGGCCAGCACCTGCCCTAGGCAGCCCTTCCACAGCCCCACAAGCACTGGCACTCTGAGCTTCCTAGTCACAGCACAGTGGGGACGTTCCTTCTCGGCACAGCCACAGCCCAGCTCCGAAATTCAAAACGTCCAGCCACTGCTCCCACACCAAAGGGGCTAGCACTGAAAGCTCTTGCTGGCCAGCACCTGCCCTAGGCAGCCCTTCCACAGCCCCACAAGCACTGGCGCTCTGAGCTTCCTAGCCACAGCACAGTGGGGACGTTCCTTCTCGGCACAGCCACAGCCCAGCTCCGAAATTCAAAACGTCCAGCCACTGCTCCCACACCAAAGGGGCTAGCACTGAAAGCTCTTGCTGGCCATCACCTGCCCTAGGCAGCCCTTCCACAGCCCCACAAGCACTGGCGCTCTGAGCTTCCTAGCCACAGCACAGTGGGGACGTTCCTTCTCGGCACAGCCACAGCCCAGCTCCGAAATTCGAAACGTCCAGCCACTGCTCCCACACCAAAGGGGCTAGCACTGAAAGCTCTTGCTGGCCATCACCTGCCCTAGGCAGCCCTTCCACAGCCCCACAAGCACTGGCGCTCTGAGCTTCCTAGCCACAGCACAGTGGGGACGTTCCTTCTCGGCACAGCCACAGCCCAGCTCCGAAATTCGAAACGTCCAGCCACTGCTCCCACACCAAAGGGGCTAGCACTGAAAGCTCTTGCTGGCCAGCACCTGCCCTAGGCAGCCCTTCCACAGCCCCACAAGCACTGGCGCTCTGAGCTTCCTAGCCACAGCACAGTGGGGACGTTCCTTCTCGGCACAGCCACAGCCCAGCTCCGAAATTCAAAACGTCCAGCCACTGCTCCCACACCAAAGGGGCTAGCACTGAAAGCTCTTGCTGGCCATCACCTGCCCTAGGCAGCCCTTCCACAGCCCCACAAGCACTGGCGCTCTGAGCTTCCTAGCCACAGCACAGTGGGGACGTTCCTTCTCGGCACAGCCACAGCCCAGCTCCGAAATTCAAAACGTCCAGCCACTGCTCCCACACCAAAGGGGCTAGCACTGAAAGCTCTTGCTGGCCAGCACCTGCCCTAGGCAGCCCTTCCACAGCCCCACAAGCACTGGCGCTCTGAGCTTCCTAGCCACAGCACAGTGGGGACGTTCCTTCTCGGCACAGCCACAGCCCAGCTCCGAAATTCAAAACGTCCAGCCACTGCTCCCACACCAAAGGGGCTAGCACTGAAAGCTCTTGCTGGCCAGCACCTGCCCTAGGCAGCCCTTCCACAGCCCCACAAGCACTGGCGCTCTGAGCTTCCTAGCCACAGCACAGTGGGGACGTTCCTTCTCGGCACAGCCACAGCCCAGCTCCGAAATTCGAAACGTCCAGCCACTGCTCCCACACCAAAGGGGCTAGCACTGAAAGCTCTTGCTGGCCAGCACCTGCCCTAGGCAGCCCTTCCACAGCCCCACAAGCACTGGCGCTCTGAGCTTCCTAGCCACAGCACAGTGGGGACGTTCCTTCTCGGCACAGCCACAGCCCAGCTCCCAAATTCAAAACGTCCAGCCACTGCTCCCACACCAAAGGGGCTAGCACTGAAAGCTCTTGCTGGCCATCACCTGCCCTAGGCAGCCCTTCCACAGCCCCACAAGCACTGGCGCTCTGAGCTTCCTAGCCACAGCACAGTGGGGACGTTCCTTCTCGGCACAGCCACAGCCCAGCTCCGAAATTCGAAACGTCCAGCCACTGCTCCCACACCAAAGGGGCTAGCACTGAAAGCTCTTGCTGGCCAGCACCTGCCCTAGGCAGCCCTTCCACAGCCCCACAAGCACTGGCGCTCTGAGCTTCCTAGCCACAGCACAGTGGGGACGTTCCTTCTCGGCACAGCCAGAGCCCAGCTCCGAAATTCGAAACGTCCAGCCACTGCTCCCACACCAAAGGGGCTAGCACTGAAAGCTCTTGCTGGCCATCACCTGCCCTAGGCAGCCCTTCCACAGCCCCACAAGCACTGGCGCTCTGAGCTTCCTAGCCACAGCACAGTGGGGACGTTCCTTCTCGGCACAGCCACAGCCCAGCTCCGAAATTCAAAACGTCCAGCCACTGCTCCCACACCAAAGGGGCTAGCACTGAAAGCTCTTGCTGGCCATCACTGCCCTAGGCAGCCCTTCCACAGCCCCACAAAGCACTGGCGCTCTGAGCTTCCTAGCCACAGCACAGTGGGGACGTTCCTTCTCGGCACAGCCACAGCCCAGCTCCGAAATTCAAAACGTCCAGCCACTGCTCCCACACCAAAGGGGCTAGCACTGAAAGCTCTTGCTGGCCAGCACCTGCCCTAGGCAGCCCTTCCACAGCCCCACAAGCACTGGCGCTCTGAGCTTCCTAGCCACAACACAGTGGGGACGTTCCTTCTCGGCACAGCCACAGCCCAGCTCCGAAATTCAAAACGTCCAGCCACTGCTCCCACACCAAAGGGGCTAGCACTGAAAGCTCTTGCTGGCCATCACCTGCCCTAGGCAGCCCTTCCACAGCCCCACAAGCACTGGCGCTCTGAGCTTCCTAGCCACAGCACAGTGGGGGACGTTCCTTCTCGGCACAGCCAGAGCCCAGCTCCGAAATTCAAAACGTCCAGCCACTGCTCCCACACCAAAGGGGGCTAGCACTGAAAGCTCTTGCTGGCCATCACCTGCCCTAGGCAGCCCTTCCACAGCCCCACAAGCACTGGCGCTCTGAGCTTCCTAGCCACAGCACAGTGGGGACGTTCCTTCTCGGCACAGCCACAGCCCAGCTCCGAAATTCAAAACGTCCAGCCACTGCTCCCACACCAAAGGGGCTAGCACTGAAAGCTCTTGCTGGCCATCACCTGCCCTAGGCAGCCCTTCCACAGCCCCACAAGCACTGGCGCTCTGAGCTTCCTAGCCACAGCACAGTGGGGACGTTCCTTCTCGGCACAGCCACAGCCCAGCTCCGAAATTCAAAACGTCCAGCCACTGCTCCCACACCAAAGGGGCTAGCACTGAAAGCTCTTGCTGGCCATCACCTGCCCTAGGCAGCCCTTCCACAGCCCCACAAGCACTGGCGCTCTGAGCTTCCTAGCCACAGCACAGTGGGACGTTCCTTCTCGGCACAGCCACAGCCCAGCTCCGAAATTGAAAACGTCCAGCCACTGCTCCCACACCAAAGGGGCTAGCACTGAAAGCTCTTGCTGGCCAGCACCTGCCCTAGGCAGCCCTTCCACAGCCCCACAAGCACTGGCGCTCTGAGCTTCCTAGCCACAGCACAGTGGGGACGTTCCTTCTCGGCACAGCCACAGCCCAGCTCCGAAATTCAAAACGTCCAGCCACTGCTCCCACACCAAAGGGGCTAGCACTGAAAGCTCTTGCTGGCCATCACCTGCCCTAGGCAGCCCTTCCACAGCCCCACAAGCACTGGCGCTCTGAGCTTCCTAGCCACAGCACAGTGGGGACGTTCCTTCTCGGCACAGCCACAGCCCAGCTCCGAAATTCGAAACGTCCAGCCACTGCTCCCACACCAAAGGGGCTAGCACTGAAAGCTCTTGCTGGCCAGCACCTGCCCTAGGCAGCCCTTCCACAGCCCCACAAGCACTGGCACTCTGAGCTTCCTAGTCACAGCACAGTGGGGACGTTCCTTCTCGGCACAGCCACAGCCCAGCTCCGAAATTGAAAACGTCCAGCCACTGCTCCCACACCAAAGGGGCTAGCACTGAAAGCTCTTGCTGGCCAGCACCTGCCCTAGGCAGCCCTTCCACAGCCCCACAAGCACTGGCGCTCTGAGCTTCCTAGCCACAGCACAGTGGGGACGTTCCTTCTCGGCACAGCCACAGCCCAGCTCCGAAATTCAAAACGTCCAGCCACTGCTCCCACACCAAAGGGGCTAGCACTGAAAGCTCTTGCTGGCCATCACCTGCCCTAGGCAGCCCTTCCACAGCCCCACAAGCACTGGCGCTCTGAGCTTCCTAGCCACAGCACAGTGGGGACGTTCCTTCTCGGCACAGCCACAGCCCAGCTCCGAAATTCAAAACGTCCAGCCACTGCTCCCACACCAAAGGGGCTAGCACTGAAAGCTCTTGCTGGCCATCACCTGCCCTAGGCAGCCCTTCCACAGCCCCACAAGCACTGGCGCTCTGAGCTTCCTAGCCACAGCACAGTGGGGACGTTCCTTCTCGGCACAGCCACAGCCCAGCTCCGAAATTCAAAACGTCCAGCCACTGCTCCCACACCAAAGGGGCTAGCACTGAAAGCTCTTGCTGGCCATCACCTGCCCTAGGCAGCCCTTCCACAGCCCCACAAGCACTGGCGCTCTGAGCTTCCTAGCCACAGCACAGTGGGGACGTTCCTTCTCGGCACAGCCACAGCCCAGCTCCGAAATTCAAAACGTCCAGCCACTGCTCCCACACCAAAGGGGCTAGCACTGAAAGCTCTTGCTGGCCAGCACCTGCCCTAGGCAGCCCTTCCACAGCCCCACAAGCACTGGCGCTCTGAGCTTCCTAGCCACAGCACAGTGGGGACGTTCCTTCTCGGCACAGCCACAGCCCAGCTCCGAAATTCAAAACGTCCAGCCACTGCTCCCACACCAAAGGGGCTAGCACTGAAAGCTCTTGCTGGCCAGCACCTGCCCTAGGCAGCCCTTCCACAGCCCCACAAGCACTGGCGCTCTGAGCTTCCTAGCCACAGCACAGTGGGGACGTTCCTTCTCGGCACAGCCACAGCCCAGCTCCGAAATTCAAAACGTCCAGCCACTGCTCCCACACCAAAGGGGCTAGCACTGAAAGCTCTTGCTGGCCAGCACCTGCCCTAGGCAGCCCTTCCACAGCCCCACAAGCACTGGCGCTCTGAGCTTCCTAGCCACAGCACAGTGGGGACGTTCCTTCTCGGCACAGCCACAGCCCAGCTCCGAAATTCGAAACGTCCAGCCACTGCTCCCACACCAAAGGGGCTAGCACTGAAAGCTCTTGCTGGCCATCACCTGCCCTAGGCAGCCCTTCCACAGCCCCACAAGCACTGGCGCTCTGAGCTTCCTAGCCACAGCACAGTGGGGACGTTCCTTCTCGGCACAGCCACAGCCCAGCTCCGAAATTCAAAACGTCCAGCCACTGCTCCCACACCAAAGGGGCTAGCACTGAAAGCTCTTGCTGGCCAGCACCTGCCCTAGGCAGCCCTTCCACAGCCCCACAAGCACTGGCGCTCTGAGCTTCCTAGCCACAGCACAGTGGGGACGTTCCTTCTCGGCACAGCCACAGCCCAGCTCCGAAATTCAAAACGTCCAGCCACTGCTCCCACACCAAAGGGGCTAGCACTGAAAGCTCTTGCTGGCCAGCACCTGCCCTAGGCAGCCCTTCCACAGCCCCACAAGCACTGGCGCTCTGAGCTTCCTAGCCACAGCACAGTGGGGACGTTCCTTCTCGGCACAGCCACAGCCCAGCTCCGAAATTCAAAACGTCCAGCCACTGCTCCCACACCAAAGGGGCTAGCACTGAAAGCTCTTGCTGGCCATCACCTGCCCTAGGCAGCCCTTCCACAGCCCCACAAGCACTGGCGCTCTGAGCTTCCTAGCCACAGCACAGTGGGGACGTTCCTTCTCGGCACAGCCACAGCCCAGCTCCGAAATTCGAAACGTCCAGCCACTGCTCCCACACCAAAGGGGCTAGCACTGAAAGCTCTTGCTGGCCAGCACCTGCCCTAGGCAGCCCTTCCACAGCCCCACAAGCACTGGCGCTCTGAGCTTCCTAGCCACAGCACAGTGGGGACGTTCCTTCTCGGCACAGCCACAGCCCAGCTCCGAAATTCAAAACGTCCAGCCACTGCTCCCACACCAAAGGGGCTAGCACTGAAAGCTCTTGCTGGCCATCACCTGCCCTAGGCAGCCCTTCCACAGCCCCACAAGCACAGGCGCTCTGAGCTTCCTAGTCACAGCACAGTGGGGACGTTCCTTCTCGGCACAGCCACAGCCCAGCTCCGAAATTCAAAACGTCCAGCCACTGCTCCCACACCAAAGGGGCTAGCACTGAAAGCTCTTGCTGGCCATCACCTGCCCTAGGCAGCCCTTCCACAGCCCCACAAGCACTGGCGCTCTGAGCTTCCTAGCCACAGCACAGTGGGGACGTTCCTTCTCGGCACAGCCACAGCCCAGCTCCGAAATTCAAAACGTCCAGCCACTGCTCCCACACCAAAGGGGCTAGCACTGAAAGCTCTTGCTGGCCATCTCCTGCCCTAGGCAGCCCTTCCACAGCCCCACAAGCACTGGCGCTCTGAGCTTCCTAGCCACAGCACAGTGGGGACGTTCCTTCTCGGCACAGCCACAGCCCAGCCCGAAATTCAAAACGTCCAGCCACTGCTCCCACACCAAAGGGGCTAGCACTGAAAGCTCTTGCTGGCCAGCACCTGCCCTAGGCAGCCCTTCCACAGCCCCACAAGCACTGGCGCTCTGAGCTTCCTAGCCACAGCACAGTGGGGACGTTCCTTCTCGGCACAGCCACAGCCCAGCTCCGAAATTCGAAACGTCCAGCCACTGCTCCCACACCAAAGGGGCTAGCACTGAAAGCTCTTGCTGGCCATCACCTGCCCTAGGCAGCCCTTCCACAGCCCCACAAGCACTGGCGCTCTGAGCTTCCTAGCCACAGCACAGTGGGGACGTTCCTTCTCGGCACAGCCACAGCCCAGCTCCGAAATTCAAAACGTCCAGCCACTGCTCCCACACCAAAGGGGCTAGCACTGAAAGCTCTTGCTGGCCATCACCTGCCCTAGGCAGCCCTTCCACAGCCCCACAAGCACTGGCGCTCTGAGCTTCCTAGCCACAGCACAGTGGGGACGTTCCTTCTCGGCACAGCCACAGCCCAGCTCCGAAATTCAAAACGTCCAGCCACTGCTCCCACACCAAAGGGGCTAGCACTGAAAGCTCTTGCTGGCCAGCACCTGCCCTAGGCAGCCCTTCCACAGCCCCACAAGCACTGGCGCTCTGAGCTTCCTAGCCACAGCACAGTGGGGACGTTCCTTCTCGGCACAGCCACAGCCCAGCTCCCAAATTCAAAACGTCCAGCCACTGCTCCCACACCAAAGGGGCTAGCACTGAAAGCTCTTGCTGGCCATCACCTGCCCTAGGCAGCCCTTCCACAGCCCCACAAGCACTGGCGCTCTGAGCTTCCTAGCCACAGCACAGTGGGGACGTTCCTTCTCGGCACAGCCACAGCCCAGCTCCGAAATTCGAAACGTCCAGCCACTGCTCCCACACCAAAGGGGCTAGCACTGAAAGCTCTTGCTGGCCAGCACCTGCCCTAGGCAGCCCTTCCACAGCCCCACAAGCACTGGCGCTCTGAGCTTCCTAGTCACAGCACAGTGGGGACGTTCCTTCTCGGCACAGCCACAGCCCAGCTCCGAAATTCAAAACGTCCAGCCACTGCTCCCACACCAAAGGGGCTAGCACTGAAAGCTCTTGCTGGCCAGCACCTGCCCTAGGCAGCCCTTCCACAGCCCCACAAGCACTGGCGCTCTGAGCTTCCTAGCCACAGCACAGTGGGGACGTTCCTTCTCGGCACAGCCACAGCCCAGCTCCGAAATTCAAAACGTCCAGCCACTGCTCCCACACCAAAGGGGCTAGCACTGAAAGCTCTTGCTGGCCAGCACCTGCCCTAGGCAGCCCTTCCACAGCCCCACAAGCACTGGCGCTCTGAGCTTCCTAGCCACAGCACAGTGGGGACGTTCCTTCTCGGCACAGCCACAGCCCAGCTCCGAAATTCAAAACGTCCAGCCACTGCTCCCACACCAAAGGGGCTAGCACTGAAAGCTCTTGCTGGCCAGCACCTGCCCTAGGCAGCCCTTCCACAGCCCCACAAGCACTGGCGCTCTGAGCTTCCTAGCCACAGCACAGTGGGGACGTTCCTTCTCGGCACAGCCACAGCCCAGCTCCCAAATTCAAAACGTCCAGCCACTGCTCCCACACCAAAGGGGCTAGCACTGAAAGCTCTTGCTGGCCATCACCTGCCCTAGGCAGCCCTTCCACAGCCCCACAAGCACTGGCGCTCTGAGCTTCCTAGCCACAGCACAGTGGGGACGTTCCTTCTCGGCACAGCCAGAGCCCAGCTCCGAAATTCAAAACGTCCAGCCACTGCTCCCACACCAAAGGGGCTAGCACTGAAAGCTCTTGCTGGCCAGCACCTGCCCTAGGCAGCCCTTCCACAGCCCCACAAGCACTGGCACTCTGAGCTTCCTAGTCACAGCACAGTGGGGACGTTCCTTCTCGGCACAGCCACAGCCCAGCTCCGAAATTCAAAACGTCCAGCCACTGCTCCCACACCAAAGGGGCTAGCACTGAAAGCTCTTGCTGGCCATCACCTGCCCTAGGCAGCCCTTCCACAGCCCCACAAGCACTGGC
The DNA here is from genome assembly GCF_965638725.1 of Aptenodytes patagonicus. Taxonomy (NCBI): domain Eukaryota; kingdom Metazoa; phylum Chordata; class Aves; order Sphenisciformes; family Spheniscidae; genus Aptenodytes; species Aptenodytes patagonicus. The sequence continues at coordinate 12,955 of NW_027472486.1, read as the reverse complement.
GCTCTGAGCTTCCTAGCCACAGCACAGTGGGGACGTTCCTTCTCGGCACAGCCACAGCCCAGCTCCGAAATTCAAAACGTCCAGCCACTGCTCCCACACCAAAGGGGCTAGCACTGAAAGCTCTTGCTGGCCATCACCTGCCCTAGGCAGCCCTTCCACAGCCCCACAAGCACTGGCGCTCTGAGCTTCCTAGCCACAGCACAGTGGGGACGTTCCTTCTCGGCACAGCCACAGCCCAGCTCCGAAATTCAAAACGTCCAGCCACTGCTCCCACACCAAAGGGGCTAGCACTGAAAGCTCTTGCTGGCCAGCACCTGCCCTAGGCAGCCCTTCCACAGCCCCACAAGCACTGGCGCTCTGAGCTTCCTAGCCACAGCACAGTGGGGACGTTCCTTCTCGGCACAGCCACAGCCCAGCTCCGAAATTCAAAACGTCCAGCCACTGCTCCCACACCAAAGGGGCTAGCACTGAAAGCTCTTGCTGGCCAGCACCTGCCCTAGGCAGCCCTTCCACAGCCCCACAAGCACTGGCGCTCTGAGCTTCCTAGCCACAGCACAGTGGGGACGTTCCTTCTCGGCACAGCCACAGCCCAGCTCCGAAATTCGAAACGTCCAGCCACTGCTCCCACACCAAAGGGGCTAGCACTGAAAGCTCTTGCTGGCCAGCACCTGCCCTAGGCAGCCCTTCCACAGCCCCACAAGCACAGGCGCTCTGAGCTTCCTAGTCACAGCACAGTGGGGACGTTCCTTCTCGGCACAGCCACAGCCCAGCTCCGAAATTCAAAACGTCCAGCCACTGCTCCCACACCAAAGGGGCTAGCACTGAAAGCTCTTGCTGGCCATCACCTGCCCTAGGCAGCCCTTCCACAGCCCCACAAGCACTGGCGCTCTGAGCTTCCTAGCCACAGCACAGTGGGGACGTTCCTTCTCGGCACAGCCACAGCCCAGCTCCGAAATTCAAAACGTCCAGCCACTGCTCCCACACCAAAGGGGCTAGCACTGAAAGCTCTTGCTGGCCAGCACCTGCCCTAGGCAGCCCTTCCACAGCCCCACAAGCACTGGCGCTCTGAGCTTCCTAGCCACAGCACAGTGGGGACGTTCCTTCTCGGCACAGCCACAGCCCAGCTCCGAAATTCGAAACGTCCAGCCACTGCTCCCACACCAAAGGGGCTAGCACTGAAAGCTCTTGCTGGCCATCACCTGCCCTAGGCAGCCCTTCCACAGCCCCACAAGCACTGGCGCTCTGAGCTTCCTAGCCACAGCACAGTGGGGACGTTCCTTCTCGGCACAGCCACAGCCCAGCTCCGAAATTCAAAACGTCCAGCCACTGCTCCCACACCAAAGGGGCTAGCACTGAAAGCTCTTGCTGGCCATCACCTGCCCTAGGCAGCCCTTCCACAGCCCCACAAGCACTGGCGCTCTGAGCTTCCTAGCCACAGCACAGTGGGGACGTTCCTTCTCGGCACAGCCACAGCCCAGCTCCGAAATTCAAAACGTCCAGCCACTGCTCCCACACCAAAGGGGCTAGCACTGAAAGCTCTTGCTGGCCATCACCTGCCCTAGGCAGCCCTTCCACAGCCCCACAAGCACTGGCGCTCTGAGCTTCCTAGCCACAGCACAGTGGGGACGTTCCTTCTCGGCACAGCCACAGCCCAGCTCCGAAATTCAAAACGTCCAGCCACTGCTCCCACACCAAAGGGGCTAGCACTGAAAGCTCTTGCTGGCCATCACCTGCCCTAGGCAGCCCTTCCACAGCCCCACAAGCACTGGCGCTCTGAGCTTCCTAGCCACAGCACAGTGGGGACGTTCCTTCTCGGCACAGCCACAGCCCAGCTCCCAAATTCAAAACGTCCAGCCACTGCTCCCACACCAAAGGGGCTAGCACTGAAAGCTCTTGCTGGCCATCACCTGCCCTAGGCAGCCCTTCCACAGCCCCACAAGCACTGGCGCTCTGAGCTTCCTAGCCACAGCACAGTGGGGACGTTCCTTCTCGGCACAGCCACAGCCCAGCTCCGAAATTCAAAACGTCCAGCCACTGCTCCCACACCAAAGGGGCTAGCACTGAAAGCTCTTGCTGGCCAGCACCTGCCCTAGGCAGCCCTTCCACAGCCCCACAAGCACTGGCGCTCTGAGCTTCCTAGCCACAGCACAGTGGGGACGTTCCTTCTCGGCACAGCCACAGCCCAGCTCCGAAATTCAAAACGTCCAGCCACTGCTCCCACACCAAAGGGGCTAGCACTGAAAGCTCTTGCTGGCCATCACCTGCCCTAGGCAGCCCTTCCACAGCCCCACAAGCACTGGCGCTCTGAGCTTCCTAGCCACAGCACAGTGGGGACGTTCCTTCTCGGCACAGCCACAGCCCAGCTCCGAAATTCGAAACGTCCAGCCACTGCTCCCACACCAAAGGGGCTAGCACTGAAAGCTCTTGCTGGCCATCACCTGCCCTAGGCAGCCCTTCCACAGCCCCACAAGCACAGGCGCTCTGAGCTTCCTAGTCACAGCACAGTGGGGACGTTCCTTCTCGGCACAGCCACAGCCCAGCTCCGAAATTGAAAACGTCCAGCCACTGCTCCCACACCAAAGGGGCTAGCACTGAAAGCTCTTGCTGGCCAGCACCTTCCCTAGGCAGCCCTTCCACAGCCCCACAAGCACTGGCGCTCTGAGCTTCCTAGCCACAGCACAGTGGGGACGTTCCTTCTCGGCACAGCCACAGCCCAGCTCCGAAATTCAAAACGTCCAGCCACTGCTCCCACACCAAAGGGGCTAGCACTGAAAGCTCTTGCTGGCCATCACCTGCCCTAGGCAGCCCTTCCACAGCCCCACAAGCACTGGCGCTCTGAGCTTCCTAGCCACAGCACAGTGGGGACGTTCCTTCTCGGCACAGCCACAGCCCAGCTCCGAAATTCGAAACGTCCAGCCACTGCTCCCACACCAAAGGGGCTAGCACTGAAAGCTCTTGCTGGCCAGCACCTGCCCTAGGCAGCCCTTCCACAGCCCCACAAGCACTGGCGCTCTGAGCTTCCTAGCCACAGCACAGTGGGGACGTTCCTTCTCAGCACAGCCACAGCCCAGCTCCGAAATTCAAAACGTCCAGCCACTGCTCCCACACCAAAGGGGCTAGCACTGAAAGCTCTTGCTGGCCATCACCTGCCCTAGGCAGCCCTTCCACAGCCCCACAAGCACTGGCGCTCTGAGCTTCCTAGCCACAGCACAGTGGGGACGTTCCTTCTCGGCACAGCCACAGCCCAGCTCCGAAATTCAAAACGTCCAGCCACTGCTCCCACACCAAAGGGGCTAGCACTGAAAGCTCTTGCTGGCCATCACCTGCCCTAGGCAGCCCTTCCACAGCCCCACAAGCACTGGCGCTCTGAGCTTCCTAGCCACAGCACAGTGGGGACGTTCCTTCTCGGCACAGCCACAGCCCAGCTCCGAAATTCAAAACGTCCAGCCACTGCTCCCACACCAAAGGGGCTAGCACTGAAAGCTCTTGCTGGCCATCACCTGCCCTAGGCAGCCCTTCCACAGCCCCACAAGCACTGGCGCTCTGAGCTTCCTAGCCACAGCACAGTGGGGACGTTCCTTCTCGGCACAGCCACAGCCCAGCTCCGAAATTCAAAACGTCCAGCCACTGCTCCCACACCAAAGGGGCTAGCACTGAAAGCTCTTGCTGGCCAGCACCTGCCCTAGGCAGCCCTTCCACAGCCCCACAAGCACTGGCGCTCTGAGCTTCCTAGCCACAGCACAGTGGGGACGTTCCTTCTCGGCACAGCCACAGCCCAGCTCCGAAATTCAAAACGTCCAGCCACTGCTCCCACACCAAAGGGGCTAGCACTGAAAGCTCTTGCTGGCCAGCACCTGCCCTAGGCAGCCCTTCCACAGCCCCACAAGCACTGGCGCTCTGAGCTTCCTAGCCACAGCACAGTGGGGACGTTCCTTCTCGGCACAGCCACAGCCCAGCTCCGAAATTCAAAACGTCCAGCCACTGCTCCCACACCAAAGGGGCTAGCACTGAAAGCTCTTGCTGGCCATCACCTGCCCTAGGCAGCCCTTCCACAGCCCCACAAGCACTGGCGCTCTGAGCTTCCTAGCCACAGCACAGTGGGGACGTTCCTTCTCGGCACAGCCACAGCCCAGCTCCGAAATTCGAAACGTCCAGCCACTGCTCCCACACCAAAGGGGCTAGCACTGAAAGCTCTTGCTGGCCAGCACCTGCCCTAGGCAGCCCTTCCACAGCCCCACAAGCACTGGCACTCTGAGCTTCCTAGTCACAGCACAGTGGGGACGTTCCTTCTCGGCACAGCCACAGCCCAGCTCCGAAATTGAAAACGTCCAGCCACTGCTCCCACACCAAAGGGGCTAGCACTGAAAGCTCTTGCTGGCCAGCACCTGCCCTAGGCAGCCCTTCCACAGCCCCACAAGCACTGGCGCTCTGAGCTTCCTAGCCACAGCACAGTGGGGACGTTCCTTCTCGGCACAGCCACAGCCCAGCTCCGAAATTCAAAACGTCCAGCCACTGCTCCCACACCAAAGGGGCTAGCACTGAAAGCTCTTGCTGGCCAGCACCTGCCCTAGGCAGCCCTTCCACAGCCCCACAAGCACTGGCGCTCTGAGCTTCCTAGCCACAGCACAGTGGGGACGTTCCTTCTCGGCACAGCCACAGCCCAGCTCCGAAATTCAAAACGTCCAGCCACTGCTCCCACACCAAAGGGGCTAGCACTGAAAGCTCTTGCTGGCCATCACCTGCCCTAGGCAGCCCTTCCACAGCCCCACAAGCACTGGCGCTCTGAGCTTCCTAGCCACAGCACAGTGGGGACGTTCCTTCTCGGCACAGCCACAGCCCAGCTCCGAAATTCAAAACGTCCAGCCACTGCTCCCACACCAAAGGGGCTAGCACTGAAAGCTCTTGCTGGCCATCACCTGCCCTAGGCAGCCCTTCCACAGCCCCACAAACACTGGCGCTCTGAGCTTCCTAGCCACAGCACAGTGGGGACGTTCCTTCTCGGCACAGCCACAGCCCAGCTCCGAAATTCAAAACGTCCAGCCACTGCTCCCACACCAAAGGGGCTAGCACTGAAAGCTCTTGCTGGCCAGCACCTGCCCTAGGCAGCCCTTCCACAGCCCCACAAGCACTGGCGCTCTGAGCTTCCTAGCCACAGCACAGTGGGGACGTTCCTTCTCGGCACAGCCACAGCCCAGCTCCGAAATTCAAAACGTCCAGCCACTGCTCCCACACCAAAGGGGCTAGCACTGAAAGCTCTTGCTGGCCAGCACCTGCCCTAGGCAGCCCTTCCACAGCCCCACAAGCACTGGCGCTCTGAGCTTCCTATCCACAGCACAGTGGGGACGTTCCTTCTCGGCACAGCCACAGCCCAGCTCCGAAATTCAAAACGTCCAGCCACTGCTCCCACACCAAAGGGGCTAGCACTGAAAGCTCTTGCTGGCCATCACCTGCCCTAGGCAGCCCTTCCACAGCCCCACAAGCACTGGCACTCTGAGCTTCCTAGCCACAGCACAGTGGGGACGTTCCTTCTCGGCACAGCCACAGCCCAGCTCCGAAATTCAAAACGTCCAGCCACTGCTCCCACACCAAAGGGGCTAGCACTGAAAGCTCTTGCTGGCCATCACCTGCCCTAGGCAGCCCTTCCACAGCCCCACAAGCACTGGCGCTCTGAGCTTCCTAGCCACAGCACAGTGGGGACGTTCCTTCTCGGCACAGCCACAGCCCAGCTCCGAAATTCAAAACGTCCAGCCACTGCTCCCACACCAAAGGGGCTAGCACTGAAAGCTCTTGCTGGCCATCACCTGCCCTAGGCAGCCCTTCCACAGCCCCACAAGCACTGGCGCTCTGAGCTTCCTAGCCACAGCACAGTGGGGACGTTCCTTCTCGGCACAGCCACAGCCCAGCTCCGAAATTCAAAACGTCCAGCCACTGCTCCCACACCAAAGGGGCTAGCACTGAAAGCTCTTGCTGGCCATCACCTGCCCTAGGCAGCCCTTCCACAGCCCCACAAGCACTGGCACTCTGAGCTTCCTAGCCACAGCACAGTGGGGACGTTCCTTCTCGGCACAGCCACAGCCCAGCTCCGAAATTCAAAACGTCCAGCCACTGCTCCCACACCAAAGGGGCTAGCACTGAAAGCTCTTGCTGGCCATCACCTGCCCTAGGCAGCCCTTCCACAGCCCCACAAGCACTGGCGCTCTGAGCTTCCTAGCCACAGCACAGTGGGGACGTTCCTTCTCGGCACAGCCACAGCCCAGCTCCGAAATTCAAAACGTCCAGCCACTGCTCCCACACCAAAGGGGCTAGCACTGAAAGCTCTTGCTGGCCATCACCTGCCCTAGGCAGCCCTTCCACAGCCCCACAAGCACTGGCACTCTGAGCTTCCTAGCCACAGCACAGTGGGGACGTTCCTTCTCGGCACAGCCACAGCCCAGCTCCGAAATTCAAAACGTCCAGCCACTGCTCCCACACCAAAGGGGCTAGCACTGAAAGCTCTTGCTGGCCATCACCTGCCCTAGGCAGCCCTTCCACAGCCCCACAAGCACTGGCGCTCTGAGCTTCCTAGCCACAGCACAGTGGGGACGTTCCTTCTCGGCACAGCCACAGCCCAGCTCCGAAATTCAAAACGTCCAGCCACTGCTCCCACACCAAAGGGGCTAGCACTGAAAGCTCTTGCTGGCCATCACCTGCCCTAGGCAGCCCTTCCACAGCCCCACAAGCACAGGCGCTCTGAGCTTCCTAGTCACAGCACAGTGGGGACGTTCCTTCTCGGCACAGCCACAGCCCAGCTCCGAAATTCAAAACGTCCAGCCACTGCTCCCACACCAAAGGGGCTAGCACTGAAAGCTCTTGCTGGCCAGCACCTTCCCTAGGCAGCCCTTCCACAGCCCCACAAGCACTGGCGCTCTGAGCTTCCTAGCCACAGCACAGTGGGGACGTTCCTTCTCGGCACAGCCACAGCCCAGCTCCGAAATTCAAAACGTCCAGCCACTGCTCCCACACCAAAGGGGCTAGCACTGAAAGCTCTTGCTGGCCAGCACCTGCCCTAGGCAGCCCTTCCACAGCCCCACAAGCACTGGCGCTCTGAGCTTCCTAGCCACAGCACAGTGGGGACGTTCCTTCTCGGCACAGCCACAGCCCAGCTCCGAAATTCGAAACGTCCAGCCACTGCTCCCACACCAAAGGGGCTAGCACTGAAAGCTCTTGCTGGCCAGCACCTGCCCTAGGCAGCCCTTCCACAGCCCCACAAGCACTGGCGCTCTGAGCTTCCTAGCCACAGCACAGTGGGGACGTTCCTTCTCAGCACAGCCACAGCCCAGCTCCGAAATTCAAAACGTCCAGCCACTGCTCCCACACCAAAGGGGCTAGCACTGAAAGCTCTTGCTGGCCATCACCTGCCCTAGGCAGCCCTTCCACAGCCCCACAAGCACTGGCGCTCTGAGCTTCCTAGCCACAGCACAGTGGGGACGTTCCTTCTCGGCACAGCCACAGCCCAGCTCCGAAATTCAAAACGTCCAGCCACTGCTCCCACACCAAAGGGGCTAGCACTGAAAGCTCTTGCTGGCCATCACCTGCCCTAGGCAGCCCTTCCACAGCCCCACAAGCACTGGCGCTCTGAGCTTCCTAGCCACAGCACAGTGGGGACGTTCCTTCTCGGCACAGCCACAGCCCAGCTCCGAAATTCAAAACGTCCAGCCACTGCTCCCACACCAAAGGGGCTAGCACTGAAAGCTCTTGCTGGCCATCACCTGCCCTAGGCAGCCCTTCCACAGCCCCACAAGCACTGGCGCTCTGAGCTTCCTAGCCACAGCACAGTGGGGACGTTCCTTCTCGGCACAGCCACAGCCCAGCTCCGAAATTCGAAACGTCCAGCCACTGCTCCCACACCAAAGGGGCTAGCACTGAAAGCTCTTGCTGGCCAGCACCTGCCCTAGGCAGCCCTTCCACAGCCCCACAAGCACTGGCGCTCTGAGCTTCCTAGCCACAGCACAGTGGGGACGTTCCTTCTCGGCACAGCCACAGCCCAGCTCCGAAATTCAAAACGTCCAGCCACTGCTCCCACACCAAAGGGGCTAGCACTGAAAGCTCTTGCTGGCCATCACCTGCCCTAGGCAGCCCTTCCACAGCCCCACAAGCACTGGCGCTCTGAGCTTCCTAGCCACAGCACAGTGGGGACGTTCCTTCTCGGCACAGCCACAGCCCAGCTCCGAAATTCAAAACGTCCAGCCACTGCTCCCACACCAAAGGGGCTAGCACTGAAAGCTCTTGCTGGCCATCACCTGCCCTAGGCAGCCCTTCCACAGCCCCACAACCACTGGCGCTCTGAGCTTCCTAGCCACAGCACAGTGGGGACGTTCCTTCTCGGCACAGCCACAGCCCAGCTCCGAAATTCGAAACGTCCAGCCACTGCTCCCACACCAAAGGGGCTAGCACTGAAAGCTCTTGCTGGCCAGCACCTGCCCTAGGCAGCCCTTCCACAGCCCCACAAGCACTGGCACTCTGAGCTTCCTAGTCACAGCACAGTGGGGACGTTCCTTCTCGGCACAGCCACAGCCCAGCTCCGAAATTGAAAACGTCCAGCCACTGCTCCCACACCAAAGGGGCTAGCACTGAAAGCTCTTGCTGGCCAGCACCTGCCCTAGGCAGCCCTTCCACAGCCCCACAAGCACTGGCGCTCTGAGCTTCCTAGCCACAGCACAGTGGGGACGTTCCTTCTCGGCACAGCCACAGCCCAGCTCCGAAATTCAAAACGTCCAGCCACTGCTCCCACACCAAAGGGGCTAGCACTGAAAGCTCTTGCTGGCCAGCACCTGCCCTAGGCAGCCCTTCCACAGCCCCACAAGCACTGGCGCTCTGAGCTTCCTAGCCACAGCACAGTGGGGACGTTCCTTCTCGGCACAGCCACAGCCCAGCTCCGAAATTCAAAACGTCCAGCCACTGCTCCCACACCAAAGGGGCTAGCACTGAAAGCTCTTGCTGGCCATCACCTGCCCTAGGCAGCCCTTCCACAGCCCCACAAGCACTGGCGCTCTGAGCTTCCTAGCCACAGCACAGTGGGGACGTTCCTTCTCGGCACAGCCACAGCCCAGCTCCGAAATTCAAAACGTCCAGCCACTGCTCCCACACCAAAGGGGCTAGCACTGAAAGCTCTTGCTGGCCAGCACCTGCCCTAGGCAGCCCTTCCACAGCCCCACAAGCACTGGCGCTCTGAGCTTCCTAGCCACAGCACAGTGGGGACGTTCCTTCTCGGCACAGCCACAGCCCAGCTCCGAAATTCGAAACGTCCAGCCACTGCTCCCACACCAAAGGGGCTAGCACTGAAAGCTCTTGCTGGCCAGCACCTGCCCTAGGCAGCCCTTCCACAGCCCCACAAGCACTGGCGCTCTGAGCTTCCTAGCCACAGCACAGTGGGGACGTTCCTTCTCGGCACAGCCACAGCCCAGCTCCGAAATTCAAAACGTCCAGCCACTGCTCCCACACCAAAGGGGCTAGCACTGAAAGCTCTTGCTGGCCATCACCTGCCCTAGGCAGCCCTTCCACAGCCCCACAAGCACTGGCGCTCTGAGCTTCCTAGTCACAGCACAGTGGGGACGTTCCTTCTCGGCACAGCCACAGCCCAGCTCCGAAATTCAAAACGTCCAGCCACTGCTCCCACACCAAAGGGGCTAGCACTGAAAGCTCTTGCTGGCCATCACCTGCCCTAGGCAGCCCTTCCACAGCCCCACAAGCACTGGCGCTCTGAGCTTCCTAGCCACAGCACAGTGGGGACGTTCCTTCTCGGCACAGCCACAGCCCAGCTCCGAAATTCAAAACGTCCAGCCACTGCTCCCACACCAAAGGGGCTAGCACTGAAAGCTCTTGCTGGCCATCACCTGCCCTAGGCAGCCCTTCCACAGCCCCACAAGCACTGGCGCTCTGAGCTTCCTAGTCACAGCACAGTGGGGACGTTCCTTCTCGGCACAGCCACAGCCCAGCTCCGAAATTCAAAACGTCCAGCCACTGCTCCCACACCAAAGGGGCTAGCACTGAAAGCTCTTGCTGGCCATCACCTGCCCTAGGCAGCCCTTCCACAGCCCCACAAGCACTGGCGCTCTGAGCTTCCTAGCCACAGCACAGTGGGGACGTTCCTTCTCGGCACAGCCACAGCCCAGCTCCGAAATTCAAAACGTCCAGCCACTGCTCCCACACCAAAGGGGCTAGCACTGAAAGCTCTTGCTGGCCAACACCTGCCCTAGGCAGCCCTTCCACAGCCCCACAAGCACTGGCGCTCTGAGCTTCCTAGCCACAGCACAGTGGGGACGTTCCTTCTCGGCACAGCCACAGCCCAGCTCCGAAATTCAAAACGTCCAGCCACTGCTCCCACACCAAAGGGGCTAGCACTGAAAGCTCTTGCTGGCCATCACCTGCCCTAGGCAGCCCTTCCACAGCCCCACAAGCACTGGCGCTCTGAGCTTCCTAGCCACAGCACAGTGGGGACGTTCCTTCTCGGCACAGCCACAGCCCAGCTCCGAAATTCAAAACGTCCAGCCACTGCTCCCACACCAAAGGGGCTAGCACTGAAAGCTCTTGCTGGCCAGCACCTGCCCTAGGCAGCCCTTCCACAGCCCCACAAGCACTGGCGCTCTGAGCTTCCTAGCCACAGCACAGTGGGGACGTTCCTTCTCGGCACAGCCACAGCCCAGCTCCGAAATTCAAAACGTCCAGCCACTGCTCCCACACCAAAGGGGCTAGCACTGAAAGCTCTTGCTGGCCAGCACCTGCCCTAGGCAGCCCTTCCACAGCCCCACAAGCACTGGCGCTCTGAGCTTCCTAGCCACAGCACAGTGGGGACGTTCCTTCTCGGCACAGCCACAGCCCAGCTCCGAAATTCAAAACGTCCAGCCACTGCTCCCACACCAAAGGGGCTAGCACTGAAAGCTCTTGCTGGCCATCACCTGCCCTAGGCAGCCCTTCCACAGCCCCACAAGCACTGGCGCTCTGAGCTTCCTAGTCACAGCACAGTGGGGACGTTCCTTCTCGGCACAGCCACAGCCCAGCTCCGAAATTCAAAACGTCCAGCCACTGCTCCCACACCAAAGGGGCTAGCACTGAAAGCTCTTGCTGGCCATCACCTGCCCTAGGCAGCCCTTCCACAGCCCCACAAGCACTGGCGCTCTGAGCTTCCTAGCCACAGCACAGTGGGGACGTTCCTTCTCGGCACAGCCACAGCCCAGCTCCGAAATTCAAAACGTCCAGCCACTGCTCCCACACCAAAGGGGCTAGCACTGAAAGCTCTTGCTGGCCATCACCTGCCCTAGGCAGCCCTTCCACAGCCCCACAAGCACTGGCGCTCTGAGCTTCCTAGCCACAGCACAGTGGGGACGTTCCTTCTCGGCACAGCCACAGCCCAGCTCCGAAATTCAAAACGTCCAGCCACTGCTCCCACACCAAAGGGGCTAGCACTGAAAGCTCTTGCTGGCCATCACCTGCCCTAGGCAGCCCTTCCACAGCCCCACAAGCACTGGCGCTCTGAGCTTCCTAGCCACAGCACAGTGGGGACGTTCCTTCTCGGCACAGCCACAGCCCAGCTCCGAAATTCAAAACGTCCAGCCACTGCTCCCACACCAAAGGGGCTAGCACTGAAAGCTCTTGCTGGCCATCACCTGCCCTAGGCAGCCCTTCCACAGCCCCACAAGCACTGGCGCTCTGAGCTTCCTAGCCACAGCACAGTGGGGACGTTCCTTCTCGGCACAGCCACAGCCCAGCTCCGAAATTCAAAACGTCCAGCCACTGCTCCCACACCAAAGGGGCTAGCACTGAAAGCTCTTGCTGGCCATCACCTGCCCTAGGCAGCCCTTCCACAGCCCCACAAGCACTGGCGCTCTGAGCTTCCTAGCCACAGCACAGTGGGGACGTTCCTTCTCGGCACAGCCACAGCCCAGCTCCGAAATTCAAAACGTCCAGCCACTGCTCCCACACCAAAGGGGCTAGCACTGAAAGCTCTTGCTGGCCATCACCTGCCCTAGGCAGCCCTTCCACAGCCCCACAAGCACTGGCGCTCTGAGCTTCCTAGCCACAGCACAGTGGGGACGTTCCTTCTCGGCACAGCCACAGCCCAGCTCCGAAATTCAAAACGTCCAGCCACTGCTCCCACACCAAAGGGGCTAGCACTGAAAGCTCTTGCTGGCCATCACCTGCCCTAGGCAGCCCTTCCACAGCCCCACAAGCACTGGCGCTCTGAGCTTCCTAGCCACAGCACAGTGGGGACGTTCCTTCTCGGCACAGCCACAGCCCAGCTCCGAAATTCAAAACGTCCAGCCACTGCTCCCACACCAAAGGGGCTAGCACTGAAAGCTCTTGCTGGCCATCACCTGCCCTAGGCAGCCCTTCCACAGCCCCACAAGCACTGGCGCTCTGAGCTTCCTAGCCACAGCACAGTGGGGACGTTCCTTCTCGGCACAGCCACAGCCCAGCTCCGAAATTCAAAACGTCCAGCCACTGCTCCCACACCAAAGGGGCTAGCACTGAAAGCTCTTGCTGGCCAGCACCTGCCCTAGGCAGCCCTTCCACAGCCCCACAAGCACTGGCGCTCTGAGCTTCCTAGTCACAGCACAGTGGGGACGTTCCTTCTCGGCATAGCCACAGCCCAGCTCCAAAATTCAAAACGTCCAGCCACTGCTCCCACACCAAAGGGGCTAGCACTGAAAGCTCTTGCTGGCCAGCACCTTCCCTAGGCAGCCCTTCCACAGCCCCACAAGCACTGGCGCTCTGAGCTTCCTAGCCACAGCACAGTGGGAATCATCGTAGACGCTGACAGCCACAGCCCAGCTCCGAAATTCAAAACGTCCAGCCACTGCTCCCACACCAAAGGGGCTAGCACTGAAAGCTCTTGCTGGCCAGCACCTTCCCTAGGCAGCCCTTCCACAGCCCCACAAGCACTGGCGCTCTGAGCTTCCTAGCCACAGCACAGTGGGGA